>NW_027656792.1:0-61186 GCF_964235325.1 Thermobia domestica
GTACCTGTTGCTTTAGAAGAAATGGTTAACCCTCTCACGGCTGATGAGACCACGTGACACTCGTTGTAACTGGAAAATGTAAGGCTTCAACCACTAATTTCTTCAATTTTTAAAAACTTTCCTATTTTGTATATATTGTTGTTAGGCAACTATTCAACAATATAGCATATGTCATTCTACATATATATTATATTATTAATCATTGTTACTATATACTACATACCATTCGCCATATCTTCCAAACTTATTTACATATTTTGACAAAATAAAGCTAAAATTGAAGAGGGAAACCTCTCCACTTTGTCCTGTTTGCGATAAGGGTCCTTTGCCCTTGAAGAAACGTTAAAATTCCTCTTGTAACGTTTTTTCCGTTTTTTTGTTTTTTCAAAATAAAACAGATTCGATTCCATTAATATGTGGCTTTGACACACCATACTGTGGTTAACGAATGATAAAAGAGGAATATGTTACTGTGCCATTCAGAAGTACATACAGGACATTCGTTAATATATGCACTTTCTTCACATTTTGAAAACCAAATTATACTTTCTGTACTACAAAGCTGAATTTGCATCACTATATATATTTTTCCAAATCTCAACCAAATATGCTAACTAAATGTTCTACACATCATCATGGGAAAATAAATGCACAAATTACTACAAATTGCACTAAAAAATGAACGTAGTACCTGTTTCTTTAGAAGAAATAGTTAACCTCTCACGGCTGATGAGACACGTGACACTCGTTGTAACTGGAAAATGTATGGCTTCAACCACTAATTTCTTCAATTTTTTGTAAAAACTCTCCTATTTGGTATATATGTTGTTAGGCAACTATTCAACAATACAGCATATGTCATCTATAATATATATTGTATTGTTATCCATTGTTACTATATACTACATACTATTCGCCATATCTCCAAAGTTATTTACATATCTTGACGAAAGAAAGCTAAAATTGAAGAGGAAACCCCTCCATATTGTCCTGTTGCGATAAGTGTCCTTTGCCCTTGAAGAAACAATAAAATTTCTCTTATAACGTTTGTTCCTGTTTTTATGTTTTTTTCAAAAATAAAACAGATTTCGATTCCATTATATGTGGCTTTGACACACCATACTGTGGTTAACGAATGATAAAAGAGGAATATGTTACTGTGCCATTCAGAAGTACATACAGGGCATTCGTTATTATATGCACTTTCTTCACATTTGAAAACCAATTTATACCTTCTGTACTACAAAGCTGAATTTTGCAGCACCCTGTATATTTTTTCCAAATCTAAACCAAATATGCTAACTAAATGTTCTACACATCATCATGGAAACTAATGCACAAATTACTACAAACTGCATTAAAAATTAACGTTGTACCTGTTGCTTTAGAAGAAATAGTTAACCCTCTCACGGCTGATGAGACCACTGACACTCGTTGTAACTGAAAATGTATGGCTTCAACCACTAATTTCTTCAATTTTTTTAAAAAACTCTCCTATTTGGTATATATATGTTGTTAGGCAACTATTCAACAATATAGCATATGTCATTCTACATATATATTATATTGTTATCCATTGTTACTATATACTACATACTATTCGCCATATCTCCCAAAGTTATTTACATATTTTGACGAAATAAAACTCAAATTGAAGGGCAAACCTATCCATTTTGTACGGTGTCGTTACAGGTCCTTGTCCTTGAAGAAACATTAAAAATCCTCTTATAAAGTTTGTTTCTCTTTTTTAGTTTTTTCAAAATAAAACAGATTCGATTCCATTATATATGGCTTTGACACACCATACTGTGGTTAACGAATGTTAAAAGAAGGAATATGTTGCTGTGCCATTCAGAAGTACATACAGGGCATTCGTTAATATATGCACTTTCTTCACATTTTGAAAACAATTTATACTTTCTGTACTACAAAGCTGAATTTTGAATCACTATATATATTTTTCCAAATCTCAACCAAATATGCTAACTAAATGTTCTACACATCATCATGGGAAAATAAATGCACAAATTACTACAAATTGCACTAAAAAATGACGTAGTACCTGTTTCTTTAGAAGAAATAGTTAACCCTCTCACGGCTGATGAGACCACGTGACACTCGTTGTAACTGGAAAATGTATGGCTTCAACCACTAATTTCTTCAATTTTTTGTAAAAAACTCTCCTATTTGGTATATATGTTGTTAGGCAACTATTCAACAATACAGCATATGTCATTCTATATATATATTGTATTGTTATCCATTGTTACTATATACTACATACTATTCGCCATATCTCCCAAAGTTATTTACATATTTTGACGAAATTAAAGCTCAAATTGAAGGGCAAAGCCATCCATTTGTACGGTGTCGTTACAGGTCCTTTGTCCTTGAAGAAACATTAAAAACATTCTTATAAAGTTTGTTTCTCTTTTTTAGTTTTTTTCAAAATAAAACAGATTCGATTCCATTATATGTGGCTTTGACACACCATACTATGGTTAACGAATGATAAAGAGAAATATTTTACTGTGCCATTCAGAAGTACATACAGGGCATTCGTTAATATATGCAATTTCTTCACATTTTGAAAACCAATTTATGCTTTCTGTACTACAAAGATGAATTTTGCATCACCCTGTACATTTTTTCGAAATCTCAACCAAATATGCTAACTAAATGTTCTGCACATCATCATGGGAAAAATAATGCACAAATTACTACAAATTGCACTAAAAAATGAACGTAGTACCTGTTTCTTTACAAGAAATAGTTAACCCTCTCACGGCTGATGAGACCACGTGACACTCGTTGTAACTGGAAAATATATGGCTTCAACCACTAATTTCTTCAATTTTTGTTTAACAAACTCTCCTATTTGGTACATATTATGTTGTTAGGCAACTATTCAACAATATAGCATATGTCATTCTACATATATATTATATTCTTATCCATTGTTACTATATATACATACTATTCGCCATATCTCCCAAAGTTATTTACATATTTTGACAAAATAAAGCTCAAATTGAAGAGGAAACCCCTCCATTTTGTCGTGTTGCGATAAGTGTCCTTGCCCTTGAAGAAACGTTAAAATTCCTCTTGTAACGTTTGTTCCTGTTTTTTAGTTTTTTTCCAAAATTAAACAGATTCGATTCCATTATATATGGCTTTCATACACCATACACGTGTTTAACGAATGATAAAAGAAGGAATATGTTACTGTGCCATTCAGAAGTACATACAGGGCATTCGTTAATATATGCACTTTCTTCACATTTTGAAAACCAAGTTAAACTTTCTGTACTACAAAGCTGAATTTTGCATCACCCTGTATATTTTTTCCAAATCTCAACCAAATATGCTAAATAAATGTTCTACACATCATGATGGGAAAATAAATGCACAAATTACTACAAACTGCAAAAAAAATGAACGTAGTACCTGTTGCTTTAGAAGAAATGGTTAACCCTCTCACGGCTGATGAGACCACGTGACACTCGTTGTAACTGGAAAATGTAAGGCTTCAACCACTAATTTCTTCAATTTTTAAAAAACTTTCCTATTTTGTATATATTTGTTGTTAGGCAACTATTCAACAATATAGCATATGTCATTCTACATATATATTATATTATTAATCATTGTTACTATATACTACATACCATTCGCCATATCTTCCAAACTTATTTACATATTTTGACAAAATAAAGCTAAAATTGAAGAGGAAACCTCTCCACTTTGTCCTGTTGCGATAAGGGTCCTTTGCCCTTGAAGAAACGTTAAAATTCCTCTTGTAACGTTTTTTCCGTTTTTTTGTTTTTTCAAAATAAAACAGATTCGATTCCATTATATGTGGCTTTGACACACCATACTGTGGTTAACGAATGATAAAAGAGGAATATGTTACTGTGCCATTCAGAAGTACATACAGGACATTCGTTAATATATGCACTTTCTTCACATTTTGAAAACCAAATTATACTTTCTGTACTACAAAGCTGAATTTTGCATCACTATATATATTTTTTCCAAATCTCAACCAAATATGCTAACTAAATGTTCTACACATCATCATGGGAAAATAAATGCACAAATTACTACAAATTGCACTAAAAAATGAACGTAGTACCTGTTTCTTTAGAAGAAATAGTTAACCCTCTCACGGCTGATGAGACCACGTGACACTCGTTGTAACTGGAAAATGTATGGCTTCAACCACTAATTTCTTCAATTTTTTGTAAAAAACTCTCCTATTTGGTATATATGTTGTTAGGCAACTATTCAACAATACAGCATATGTCATTCTATATATATATTGTATTGTTATCCATTGTTACTATATACTACATACTATTCGCCATATCTCCCAAAGTTATTTACATATCTTACGAAAGAAAGCTAAAATTGAAGAGGAAACCCCTCCATTTTGTCCTGTAGCGATAAGTGTCCTTTGCCCTTGAAGAAACAATAAAATTTCTCTTATAACGTTTGTTCCTGTTTTTTAGTTTTTTTCAAAATAAAACAGATTCGATTCCATTATATGTGGCTTTGACACACCATACTGTGGTTAACGAATGATAAAAGAGGAATATGTTACTGTGCCATTCAGAAGTACATACAGGGCATTCGTTATTATATGCACTTTCTTCACATTTTGAAAACCAATTTATACCTTCTGTACTACAAAGCTGAATTTTGCAGCACCCTGTATATTTTTTCCAAATCTAAACCAAATATGCTAACTAAATGTTCTACACATCATCATGGGAAACTAATGCACAAATTACTACAAACTGCATTAAAAATTAACGTTGTACCTGTTGCTTTAGAAGAAATAGTTAACCCTCTCACGGCTGATGAGACCACGTGACACTCGTTGTAACTGGAAAATGTATGGCTTCAACCACTAATTTCTTCAATTTTTTTAAAAACTCTCCTATTTGGTATATATATGTTGTTAGGCAACTATTCAACAATATAGCATATGTCATTCTACATATATATTATATTGTTATCCATTGTTACTATATACTACATACTATTCGCCATATCTCCCAAAGTTATTTACATATTTTGACGAAATAAAACTCAAATTGAAGGGCAAACCTATCCATTTTGTACGGTGTCGTTACAGGTCCTTTGTCCTTGAAGAAACATTAAAAATCCTCTTATAAAGTTTGTTTCTCTTTTTTAGTTTTTTCAAAATAAAACAGATTCGATTCCATTATATATGGCTTTGACACACCATACTGTGGTTAACGAATGTTAAAAGAAGGAATATGTTGCTGTGCCATTCAGAAGTACATACAGGGCATTCGTTAATATATGCACTTTCTTCACATTTTGAAAACCAATTTATACTTTCTGTACTACAAAGCTGAATTTTGCATCACTATATATATTTTTTCCAAATCTCAACCAAATATGCTAACTAAATGTTCTACACATCATCATGGGAAAATAAATGCACAAATTACTACAAATTGCACTAAAAAATGAACGTAGTACCTGTTTCTTTAGAAGAAATAGTTAACCCTCTCACGGCTGATGAGACCACGTGACACTCGTTGTAACTGGAAAATGTATGGCTTCAACCACTAATTTCTTCAATTTTTTGTAAAAAACTCTCCTATTTGGTATATATGTTGTTAGGCAACTATTCAACAATACAGCATATGTCATTCTATATATATATTGTATTGTTATCCATTGTTACTATATACTACATACTATTCGCCATATCTCCCAAAGTTATTTACATATTTTGACGAAATAAAGCTCAAATTGAAGGGCAAAGCCATCCATTTTGTACGGTGTCGTTACAGGTCCTTTGTCCTTGAAGAAACATTAAAAATCTTCTTATAAAGTTTGTTTCTCTTTTTTAGTTTTTTCAAAATAAAACAGATTCGATTCCATTATATGTGGCTTTGACACACCATACTATGGTTAACGAATGATAAAAGAGAAATATTTTACTGTGCCATTCAGAAGTACATACAGGGCATTCGTTAATATATGCAATTTCTTCACATTTTGAAAACCAATTTATGCTTTCTGTACTACAAAGATGAATTTTGCATCACCCTGTACATTTTTTCGAAATCTCAACCAAATATGCTAACTAAATGTTCTACACATCATCATGGGAAAATAAATGCACAAATTACTACAAATTGCACTAAAAAATGAACGTAGTACCTGTTTCTTTAGAAGAAATAGTTAACCCTCTCACGGCTGATGAGACCACGTGACACTCGTTGTAACTGGAAAATGTATGGCTTCAACCACTAATTTCTTCAATTTTTGTTTAACAAACTCTCCTATTTGGTACATATATGTTGTTAGGCAACTATTCAACAATATAGCATATGTCATTCTACATATATATTATATTCTTATCCATTGTTACTATATACTACATACTATTCGCCATATCTCCCAAAGTTATTTACATATTTTGACAAAATAAAGCTCAAATTGAAGAGGAAACCCCTCCATTTTGTCGTGTTGCGATAAGTGTCCTTTGCCCTTGAAGAAACGTTAAAATTCCTCTTGTAACGTTTGTTCCTGTTTTTTAGTTTTTTTCAAAATAAAACAGATTCGATTCCATTATATATGGCTTTCATACACCATACTGTGTTTAACGAATGATAAAAGAAGGAATATGTTACTGTGCCATTCAGAAGTACATACAGGGCATTCGTTAATATATGCACTTTCTTCACATTTTGAAAACCAAGTTAAACTTTCTGTACTACAAAGCTGAATTTTGCATCACCCTGTATATTTTTTCCAAATCTCAACCAAATATGCTAAATAAATGTTCTACACATCATGATGGGAAAATAAATGCACAAATTACTACAAACTGCAAAAAAAATGAACGTAGTACCTGTTGCTTTAGAAGAAATGGTTAACCCTCTCACGGCTGATGAGACCACGTGACACTCGTTGTAACTGGAAAATGTAAGGCTTCAACCACTAATTTCTTCAATTTTTAAAAAACTTTCCTATTTTGTATATATTTGTTGTTAGGCAACTATTCAACAATATAGCATATGTCATTCTACATATATATTATATTATTAATCATTGTTACTATATACTACATACCATTCGCCATATCTTCCAAACTTATTTACATATTTTGACAAAATAAAGCTAAAATTGAAGAGGAAACCTCTCCACTTTGTCCTGTTGCGATAAGTGTCCTTTGCCCTTGAAGAAACGTTAAAATTCCACTTGTAACGTTTGTTTCTGTTTTTTAGTTTTTTTCAAAATAAAACAGATTCGATTCCATTATATGTTTTTCACACACCATACTGTGGTTAACGAATGATAAAAGAGGAATATGTTACTGTACCGTTCAGAAGTACATACAGGGCATTCGTTAATATATGCACTTTCTTCACATTTTGAAAACCAATTTATACTTTCTGTACTACAAAGATGAATGTTGCATCACCCTGTATATTTTTTCGAAATCTCAACCAAATATGCTAACTAAATGTTCCACACATCATGATGGGAAAATAAATGCACAAATTTCTACAAACTGCACAAAAAAATGAACGTAGTACCTGTTGTTTAGAAGAAATAGTTAACCCTCTCACGGCTGATGAGACCACGTGACATCGTTGTAACTGGAAAATGTATAGCTTCAACCACTAATTTCTTCAATTTTTTTAAAAACTCTCCTATTTGGTACATATATGTTTTTAGGCAACTATTCAACAATATAGCATATGTCATTCTACATATATATTATATTCTTATCCATTGTTACTATATACTACATACAATTCGCCATATCTCCCAAAGTTATTTACATATTTTGACGAAATAAAGCTCAAATTGAAGAGGAAAGCCCTCCATTTTGTACGGTTGCGATAAAGGTCCTTTGCCCTTGAAGAAACGTTAAAATTCCTCTTCTAACGTTTGTTTCTCTTTTTTAGTTTTTTCAAAATAAAAGAGATTCGATTCCATTATATGTGGCTTTGACACACCATACTATGGTTAACGAATGATAAAAGAGGAATATGTTACTGTGCCATTCAGAAGTACATACAGGGCATTCGTTAATATATGCACTTTCTTCACATTTTGAAAACCAATTTATGCTTTCTGTACTACAAAGATGAATTTTGCATCACCCTGTATATTTTTTCGAAATCTCAACCAAATATGCTAACTAAATGTTCTACACATCATCATGGGAAAATAAATGCACAAATTACTACAAATTGCACTAAAAAATGAACGTAGTACCTGTTTCTTTAGAAGAAATAGTTAACCCTTTCACGGCTGATGAGACCACGTGACACTCGTTGTAACTGGAAAATATATGGCTTCAACCACTAATTTCTTCAATTTTTTGTAAAAAACTCTCCTATTTGGTATATATATGTTGTTAGGCAACTATTCAACAATATAGCATATGTCATTCTACATATATATTATATTCTTATCCATTGTTACTATATACTACATACTATTCGCCATATCTCCCAAAGTTATTTACATATTTTGACGAAATAAAGCTAAAATTGAAGAGGAAACCCCTCCATTTTGTCCTGTTGCGATAAGTGTCCTTTGCCCTTGAAGAAACGTTAAAATTCCTCTTGTAACGTTTGTTCCTGTTTTTTAGTTTTTTTCAAAATAAAACAGATTGGATTCCATTATATATGGCTTTGACACACCATACTGTGGTTAACGAATGTTAAAAGAAGGAATATGTTGCTGTGCCATTCAGAAGTACATACAGGGCATTCGTTAATATATGCACTTTCTTCACATTTTGAAAACCAATTTATACTTTCTGTACTACAAAGCTGAATTTTGCATCACCCTGTATATTTTTTCCAAATCTCAACCAAATATGCTAAATAAATGTTCTACACATCATGATGGGAAAATAAATGCACAAATTACTACAAACTGCACAAAAAAATGAACGTAGTACCTGTTGCTTTAGAAGAAATAGTTAACCCTCTCACGGCTGATGAGACTACGTGACACTCGTTGTAACTGGAAAATATATGGCTTCAACCACTAATTTCTTCAATTTTTGTAAAAAAACTCTCCTATTTGGTATATATATGTTGTTAGGCAACTATTCAACAATATAGCATATGTCATTCTACATATATATTATATTGTTATCCATTGTTACTATATACTACATACTATTCGCCATATCTCCCCAAAGTTATTTACATATTTTGACGAAATAAAACTCAAATTGAAGGGCAAACCTATCCATTTTGTACGGTGTCGTTACAGGTCCTTTGTCTTGAAGAAACTTTAAAAATCCTCTTATAAGATTTGTTTCTCTTTTTTAGTTTTTCAAAAAAAAACGAATTCGATTCCATTATATGTGGCTTTGAAACCACCATACTATGGTTAACGAATGATAAAAGAGAAATATTTTACTGTGCCATTCAGAAGTACATACAGGGCATTCGTTAATATATGCAATTTCTTCACATTTTGAAAACCAATTTATGCTTTCTGTACTACAAAGATGAATTTTGCATCACCCTGTACATTTTTTCGAAATCTCAACCAAATATGCTAACTAAATGTTCTACACATCATCATGGGAAAATAAATGCACAAATTACTACAAATTGCACTAAAAAATGAACGTAGTACCTGTTTCTTTAGAAGAAATAGTTAACCCTCTCACGGCTGATGAGACCACGTGACACTCGTTGTAACTGGAAAATGTATGGCTTCAACCACTAATTTCTTCAATTTTTGTTTAACAAACTCTCCTATTTGGTACATATATGTTGTTAGGCAACTATTCAACAATATAGCATATGTCATTCTACATATATATTATATTCTTATCCATTGTTACTATATACTACATACTATTCGCCATATCTCCCAAAGTTATTTACATATTTTGACAAAATAAAGCTCAAATTGAAGAGGAAACCCCTCCATTTTGTCGTGTTGCGATAAGTGTCCTTTGCCCTTGAAGAAACGTTAAAATTCCTCTTGTAACGTTTGTTCCTGTTTTTTAGTTTTTTTCAAAATAAAACAGATTCGATTCCATTATATATGGCTTTCATACACCATACTGTGTTTAACGAATGATAAAAGAAGGAATATGTTACTGTGCCATTCAGAAGTACATACAGGGCATTCGTTAATATATGCACTTTCTTCACATTTTGAAAACCAAGTTAAACTTTCTGTACTACAAAGCTGAATTTTGCATCACCCTGTATATTTTTTCCAATCTCAACCAAATATGCTAAATAAATGTTCTACACATCATGATGGGAAAATAAATGCACAAATTACTACAAACTGCAAAAAAAATGAACGTAGTACCTGTTGCTTTAGAAGAAATGGTTAACCCTCTCACGGCTGATGAGACCACGTGACACTCGTTGTAACTGGAAAATGTAAGGCTTCAACCACTAATTTCTTCAATTTTTAAAAAACTTTCCTATTTTGTATATATTTGTTGTTAGGCAACTATTCAACAATATAGCATATGTCATTCTACATATATATTATATTATTAATCATTGTTACTATATACTACATACCATTCGCCATATCTTCCAAACTTATTTACATATTTTGACAAAATAAAGCTAAAATTGAAGAGGAAACCTCTCCACTTTGTCCTGTTGCGATAAGTGTCCTTTGCCCTTGAAGAAACGTTAAAATTCCACTTGTAACGTTTGTTTCTGTTTTTTAGTTTTTTTCAAAATAAAACAGATTCGATTCCATTATATGTTTTTCACACACCATACTGTGGTTAACGAATGATAAAAGAGGAATATGTTACTGTACCGTTCAGAAGTACATACAGGGCATTCGTTAATATATGCACTTTCTTCACATTTTGAAAACCAATTTATACTTTCTGTACTACAAAGATGAATGTTGCATCACCCTGTATATTTTTTCGAAATCTCAACCAAATATGCTAACTAAATGTTCCACACATCATGATGGGAAAATAAATGCACAAATTTCTACAAACTGCACAAAAAAATGAACGTAGTACCTGTTGTTTAGAAGAAATAGTTAACCCTCTCACGGCTGATGAGACCACGTGACATCGTTGTAACTGGAAAATGTATAGCTTCAACCACTAATTTCTTCAATTTTTTTAAAAACTCTCCTATTTGGTACATATATGTTTTTAGGCAACTATTCAACAATATAGCATATGTCATTCTACATATATATTATATTCTTATCCATTGTTACTATATACTACATACAATTCGCCATATCTCCCAAAGTTATTTACATATTTTGACGAAATAAAGCTCAAATTGAAGAGGAAAGCCCTCCATTTTGTACGGTTGCGATAAAGGTCCTTTGCCCTTGAAGAAACGTTAAAATTCCTCTTCTAACGTTTGTTTCTCTTTTTTAGTTTTTTCAAAATAAAAGAGATTCGATTCCATTATATGTGGCTTTGACACACCATACTATGGTTAACGAATGATAAAAGAGGAATATGTTACTGTGCCATTCAGAAGTACATACAGGGCATTCGTTAATATATGCACTTTCTTCACATTTTGAAAACCAATTTATGCTTTCTGTACTACAAAGATGAATTTTGCATCACCCTGTACATTTTTTCGAAATCTCAACCAAATATGCTAACTAAATGTTCTACACATCATCATGGGAAAATAAATGCACAAATTACTACAAATTGCACTAAAAAATGAACGTAGTACCTGTTTCTTTAGAAGAAATAGTTAACCCTTTCACGGCTGATGAGACCACGTGACACTCGTTGTAACTGGAAAATATATGGCTTCAACCACTAATTTCTTCAATTTTTTGTAAAAAACTCTCCTATTTGGTATATATATGTTGTTAGGCAACTATTCAACAATATAGCATATGTCATTCTACATATATATTATATTCTTATCCATTGTTACTATATACTACATACTATTCGCCATATCTCCCAAAGTTATTTACATATTTTGACGAAATAAAGCTAAAATTGAAGAGGAAACCCCTCCATTTTGTCCTGTTGCGATAAGTGTCCTTTGCCCTTGAAGAAACGTTAAAATTCCTCTTGTAACGTTTGTTCCTGTTTTTTAGTTTTTTTCAAAATAAAACAGATTGGATTCCATTATATATGGCTTTGACACACCATACTGTGGTTAACGAATGTTAAAAGAAGGAATATGTTGCTGTGCCATTCAGAAGTACATACAGGGCATTCGTTAATATATGCACTTTCTTCACATTTTGAAAACCAATTTATACTTTCTGTACTACAAAGCTGAATTTTGCATCACCCTGTATATTTTTTCCAAATCTCAACCAAATATGCTAAATAAATGTTCTACACATCATGATGGGAAAATAAATGCACAAATTACTACAAACTGCACAAAAAAATGAACGTAGTACCTGTTGCTTTAGAAGAAATAGTTAACCCTCTCACGGCTGATGAGACTACGTGACACTCGTTGTAACTGGAAAATATATGGCTTCAACCACTAATTTCTTCAATTTTTTGTAAAAAAACTCTCCTATTTGGTATATATATGTTGTTAGGCAACTATTCAACAATATAGCATATGTCATTCTACATATATATTATATTGTTATCCATTGTTACTATATACTACATACTATTCGCCATATCTCCCAAAGTTATTTACATATTTTGACGAAATAAAACTCAAATTGAAGGGCAAACCTATCCATTTTGTACGGTGTCGTTACAGGTCCTTTGTCCTTGAAGAAACATTAAAAATCCTCTTATAAAGTTTGTTTCTCTTTTTTAGTTTTTTCAAAATAAAACAGATTCGATTCCATTATATGTGGCTTTGACACACCATACTATGGTTAACGAATGATAAAAGAGAAATATTTTACTGTGCCATTCAGAAGTACATACAGGGCATTCGTTAATATATGCAATTTCTTCACATTTTGAAAACCAATTTATGCTTTCTGTACTACAAAGATGAATTTTGCATCACCCTGTACATTTTTTCGAAATCTCAACCAAATATGCTAACTAAATGTTCTACACATCATCATGGGAAAATAAATGCACAAATTACTACAAATTGCACTAAAAAATGAACGTAGTACCTGTTTCTTTAGAAGAAATAGTTAACCCTCTCACGGCTGATGAGACCACGTGACACTCGTTGTAACTGGAAAATGTATGGCTTCAACCACTAATTTCTTCAATTTTTGTTTAACAAACTCTCCTATTTGGTACATATATGTTGTTAGGCAACTATTCAACAATATAGCATATGTCATTCTACATATATATTATATTCTTATCCATTGTTACTATATACTACATACTATTCGCCATATCTCCCAAAGTTATTTACATATTTTGACAAAATAAAGCTCAAATTGAAGAGGAAACCCCTCCATTTTGTCCTGTTGCGATAAGTGTCCTTTGCCCATGAAGAAACGTTAATATTCCTCTTGTAACGTTTTTTCCGTTTTTTTGTTTTTTCAAAATAAAACAGATTCGATTCCATTATATGTGGCTTTGACACACCATACTGTGGTTAACGAATGATAAAAGAGGAATATGTTACTGTGCCATTCAGAAGTACATACAGGACATTCGTTAATATATGCACTTTCTTCACATTTTGAAAACCAAATTATACTTTCTGTACTACAAAGCTGAATTTTGCATCACTATATATATTTTTTCCAAATCTCAACCAAATATGCTAACTAAATGTTCTACACATCATCATGGGAAAATAAATGCACAAATTACTACAAATTGCACTAAAAAATGAACGTAGTACCTGTTTCTTTAGAAGAAATAGTTAACCCTCTCACGGCTGATGAGACCACGTGACACTCGTTGTAACTGGAAAATGTATGGCTTCAACCACTAATTTCTTCAATTTTTTGTAAAAAACTCTCCTATTTGGTATATATGTTGTTAGGCAACTATTCAACAATACAGCATATGTCATTCTATATATATATTGTATTGTTATCCATTGTTACTATATACTACATACTATTCGCCATATCTCCCAAAGTTATTTACATATTTTGACGAAATAAAGCTCAAATTGAAGGGCAAAGCCATCCATTTTGTACGGTGTCGTTACAGGTCCTTTGTCCTTGAAGAAACATTAAAAATCTTCTTATAAAGTTTGTTTCTCTTTTTTAGTTTTTTCAAAATAAAACAGATTCGATTCCATTATATGTGGCTTTGACACACCATACTATGGTTAACGAATGATAAAAGAGAAATATTTTACTGTGCCATTCAGAAGTACATACAGGGCATTCGTTAATATATGCAATTTCTTCACATTTTGAAAACCAATTTATGCTTTCTGTACTACAAAGATGAATTTTGCATCACCCTGTACATTTTTTCGAAATCTCAACCAAATATGCTAACTAAATGTTCTACACATCATCATGGGAAAATAAATGCACAAATTACTACAAATTGCACTAAAAAATGAACGTAGTACCTGTTTCTTTAGAAGAAATAGTTAACCCTCTCACGGCTGATGAGACCACGTGACACTCGTTGTAACTGGAAAATGTATGGCTTCAACCACTAATTTCTTCAATTTTTGTTTAACAAACTCTCCTATTTGGTACATATATGTTGTTAGGCAACTATTCAACAATATAGCATATGTCATTCTACATATATATTATATTCTTATCCATTGTTACTATATACTACATACTATTCGCCATATCTCCCAAAGTTATTTACATATTTTGACAAAATAAAGCTCAAATTGAAGAGGAAACCCCTCCATTTTGTCGTGTTGCGATAAGTGTCCTTTGCCCTTGAAGAAACGTTAAAATTCCTCTTGTAACGTTTGTTCCTGTTTTTTAGTTTTTTTCAAAATAAAACAGATTCGATTCCATTATATATGGCTTTCATACACCATACTGTGTTTAACGAATGATAAAAGAAGGAATATGTTACTGTGCCATTCAGAAGTACATACAGGGCATTCGTTAATATATGCACTTTCTTCACATTTTGAAAACCAAGTTAAACTTTCTGTACTACAAAGCTGAATTTTGCATCACCCTGTATATTTTTTCCAAATCTCAACCAAATATGCTAAATAAATGTTCTACACATCATGATGGGAAAATAAATGCACAAATTACTACAAACTGCAAAAAAAATGAACGTAGTACCTGTTGCTTTAGAAGAAATGGTTAACCCTCTCACGGCTGATGAGACCACGTGACACTCGTTGTAACTGGAAAATGTAAGGCTTCAACCACTAATTTCTTCAATTTTTAAAAAACTTTCCTATTTTGTATATATTTGTTGTTAGGCAACTATTCAACAATATAGCATATGTCATTCTACATATATATTATATTATTAATCATTGTTACTATATACTACATACCATTCGCCATATCTTCCAAACTTATTTACATATTTTGACAAAATAAAGCTAAAATTGAAGAGGAAACCTCTCCACTTTGTCCTGTTGCGATAAGGGTCCTTTGCCCTTGAAGAAACGTTAAAATTCCTCTTGTAACGTTTTTTCCGTTTTTTTGTTTTTTCAAAATAAAACAGATTCGATTCCATTATATGTGGCTTTGACACACCATACTGTGGTTAACGAATGATAAAAGAGGAATATGTTACTGTGCCATTCAGAAGTACATACAGGACATTCGTTAATATATGCACTTTCTTCACATTTTGAAAACCAAATTATACTTTCTGTAATACAAAGCTGAATTTTGCATCACTATATATATTTTTTCCAAATCTCAACCAAATATGCTAACGAAATGTTCTACACATCATCATGGGAAAATAAATGCACAAATTACTACAAATTGCACTAAAAAATGAACGTAGTACCTGTTTCTTTAGAAGAAATAGTTAACCCTCTCACGGCTGATGAGACCACGTGACACTCGTTGTAACTGGAAAATGTATGGCTTCAACCACTAATTTCTTCAATTTTTTGTAAAAAACTCTCCTATTTGGTATATATGTTGTTAGGCAACTATTCAACAATACAGCATATGTCATTCTATATATATATTGTATTGTTATCCATTGTTACTATACACTACATACTATTCGCCATATCTCCCAAAGTTATTTACATATTTTGACGAAATAAAGCTCAAATTGAAGGGCAAAGCCATCCATTTTGTACGGTGTCGTTACAGGTCCTTTGTCCTTGAAGAAACATTAAAAATCTTCTTATAAAGTTTGTTTCTCTTTTTTAGTTTTTTCAAAATAAAACAGATTCGATTCCATTATATGTGGCTTTGACACACCATACTATGGTTAACGAATGATAAAAGAGAAATATTTTACTGTGCCATTCAGAAGTACATACAGGGCATTCGTTAATATATGCAATTTCTTCACATTTTGAAAACCAATTTATGCTTTCTGTACTACAAAGATGAATTTTGCATCACCCTGTACATTTTTTCGAAATCTCAACCAAATATGCTAACTAAATGTTCTGCACATCATCATGGGAAAATAAATGCACAAATTACTACAAATTGCACTAAAAAATGAACGTAGTACCTGTTTCTTTAGAAGAAATAGTGAACCCTCTCACGGCTGATGAGACCACGTGACACTCGTTGTAACTGGAAAATATATGGCTTCAACCACTAATTTCTTCAATTTTTGTTTAACAAACTCTCCTATTTGGTACATATATGTTGTTAGGCAACTATTCAACAATATAGCATATGTCATTCTACATATATATTATATTCTTATCCATTGTTACTATATACTACATACTATTCGCCATATCTCCCAAAGTTATTTACATATTTTGACAAAATAAAGCTCAAATTGAAGAGGAAACCCCTCCATTTTGTCGTGTTGCGATAAGTGTCCTTTGCCCTTGAAGAAACGTTAAAATTCCTCTTGTAACGTTTGTTCCTGTTTTTTAGTTTTTTTCAAAATAAAACAGATTCGATTCCATTATATATGGCTTTCATACACCATACTGTGTTTAACGAATGATAAAAGAAGGAATATGTTACTGTGCCATTCAGAAGTACATACAGGGCATTCGTTAATATATGCACTTTCTTCACATTTTGAAAACCAAGTTAAACTTTCTGTACTACAAAGCTGAATTTTGCATCACCCTGTATATTTTTTCCAAATCTCAACCAAATATGCTAAATAAATGTTCTACACATCATGATGGGAAAATAAATGCACAAATTACTACAAACTGCAAAAAAAATGAACGTAGTACCTGTTGCTTTAGAAGAAATGGTTAACCCTCTCACGGCTGATGAGACCACGTGACACTCGTTGTAACTGGAAAATGTAAGGCTTCAACCACTAATTTCTTCAATTTTTAAAAAACTTTCCTATTTTGTATATATTTGTTGTTAGGCAACTATTCAACAATATAGCATATGTCATTCTACATATATATTATATTATTAATCATTGTTACTATATACTACATACCATTCGCCATATCTTCCAAACTTATTTACATATTTTGACAAAATAAAGCTAAAATTGAAGAGGAAACCTCTCCACTTTGTCCTGTTGCGATAAGGGTCCTTTGCCCTTGAAGAAACGTTAAAATTCCTCTTGTAACGTTTTTTCCGTTTTTTTGTTTTTTCAAAATAAAACAGATTCGATTCCATTATATGTGGCTTTGACACACCATACTGTGGTTAACGAATGATAAAAGAGGAATATGTTACTGTGCCATTCAGAAGTACATACAGGACATTCGTTAATATATGCACTTTCTTCACATTTTGAAAACCAAATTATACTTTCTGTACTACAAAGCTGAATTTTGCATCACTATATATATTTTTTCCAAATCTCAACCAAATATGCTAACGAAATGTTCTACACATCATCATGGGAAAATAAATGCACAAATTACTACAAATTGCACTAAAAAATGAACGTAGTACCTGTTTCTTTAGAAGAAATAGTTAACCCTCTCACGGCTGATGAGACCACGTGACACTCGTTGTAACTGGAAAATGTATGGCTTCAACCACTAATTTCTTCAATTTTTTGTAAAAAACTCTCCTATTTGGTATATATGTTGTTAGGCAACTATTCAACAATACAGCATATGTCATTCTATATATATATTGTATTGTTATCCATTGTTACTATACACTACATACTATTCGCCATATCTCCCAAAGTTATTTACATATTTTGACGAAATAAAGCTCAAATTGAAGGGCAAAGCCATCCATTTTGTACGGTGTCGTTACAGGTCCTTTGTCCTTGAAGAAACATTAAAAATCTTCTTATAAAGTTTGTTTCTCTTTTTTAGTTTTTTCAAAATAAAACAGATTCGATTCCATTATATGTGGCTTTGACACACCATACTATGGTTAACGAATGATAAAAGAGAAATATTTTACTGTGCCATTCAGAAGTACATACAGGGCATTCGTTAATATATGCAATTTCTTCACATTTTGAAAACCAATTTATGCTTTCTGTACTACAAAGATGAATTTTGCATCACCCTGTACATTTTTTCGAAATCTCAACCAAATATGCTAACTAAATGTTCTGCACATCATCATGGGAAAATAAATGCACAAATTACTACAAATTGCACTAAAAAATGAACGTAGTACCTGTTTCTTTAGAAGAAATAGTTAACCCTCTCACGGCTGATGAGACCACGTGACACTCGTTGTAACTGGAAAATATATGGCTTCAACCACTAATTTCTTCAATTTTTGTTTAACAAACTCTCCTATTTGGTACATATATGTTGTTAGGCAACTATTCAACAATATAGCATATGTCATTCTACATATATATTATATTCTTATCCATTGTTACTATATACTACATACTATTCGCCATATCTCCCAAAGTTATTTACATATTTTGACAAAATAAAGCTCAAATTGAAGAGGAAACCCCTCCATTTTGTCGTGTTGCGATAAGTGTCCTTTGCCCTTGAAGAAACGTTAAAATTCCTCTTGTAACGTTTGTTCCTGTTTTTTAGTTTTTTTCAAAATAAAACAGATTCGATTCCATTATATATGGCTTTCATACACCATACTGTGTTTAACGAATGATAAAAGAAGGAATATGTTACTGTGCCATTCAGAAGTACATACAGGGCATTCGTTAATATATGCACTTTCTTCACATTTTGAAAACCAAGTTAAACTTTCTGTACTACAAAGCTGAATTTTGCATCACCCTGTATATTTTTTCCAAATCTCAACCAAATATGCTAAATAAATGTTCTACACATCATGATGGGAAAATAAATGCACAAATTACTACAAACTGCAAAAAAAATGAACGTAGTACCTGTTGCTTTAGAAGAAATGGTTAACCCTCTCACGGCTGATGAGACCACGTGACACTCGTTGTAACTGGAAAATGTAAGGCTTCAACCACTAATTTCTTCAATTTTTAAAAAACTTTCCTATTTTGTATATATTTGTTGTTAGGCAACTATTCAACAATATAGCATATGTCATTCTACATATATATTATATTATTAATCATTGTTACTATATACTACATACCATTCGCCATATCTTCCAAACTTATTTACATATTTTGACAAAATAAAGCTAAAATTGAAGAGGAAACCTCTCCACTTTGTCCTGTTGCGATAAGGGTCCTTTGCCCTTGAAGAAACGTTAAAATTCCTCTTGTAACGTTTTTTCCGTTTTTTTGTTTTTTCAAAATAAAACAGATTCGATTCCATTATATGTGGCTTTGACACACCATACTGTGGTTAACGAATGATAAAAGAGGAATATGTTACTGTGCCATTCAGAAGTACATACAGGACATTCGTTAATATATGCACTTTCTTCACATTTTGAAAACCAAATTATACTTTCTGTACTACAAAGCTGAATTTTGCATCACTATATATATTTTTTCCAAATCTCAACCAAATATGCTAACTAAATGTTCTACACATCATCATGGGAAAATAAATGCACAAATTACTACAAATTGCACTAAAAAATGAACGTAGTACCTGTTTCTTTAGAAGAAATAGTTAACCCTCTCACGGCTGATGAGACCACGTGACACTCGTTGTAACTGGAAAATGTATGGCTTCAACCACTAATTTCTTCAATTTTTTGTAAAAAACTCTCCTATTTGGTATATATGTTGTTAGGCAACTATTCAACAATACAGCATATGTCATTCTATATATATATTGTATTGTTATCCATTGTTACTATATACTACATACTATTCGCCATATCTCCCAAAGTTATTTACATATCTTGACGAAAGAAAGCTAAAATTGAAGAGGAAACCCCTCCATTTTGTCCTGTTGCGATAAGTGTCCTTTGCCCTTGAAGAAACAATAAAATTTCTCTTATAACGTTTGTTCCTGTTTTTTAGTTTTTTTCAAAATAAAACAGATTCGATTCCATTATATGTTTCTTTGACACACCATACTGTGGTTAACGAATGATAAAAGAGGAATATGTTACTGTGCCATTCAGAAGTACATACAGGGCATTCGTTATTATATGCACTTTCTTCACATTTTGAAAACCAATTTATACCTTCTGTACTACAAAGCTGAATTTTGCAGCACCCTGTATATTTTTTCCAAATCTAAACCAAATATGCTAACTAAATGTTCTACACATCATCATGGGAAACTAATGCACAAATTACTACAAACTGCATTAAAAATTAACGTTGTACCTGTTGCTTTAGAAGAAATAGTTAACCCTCTCACGGCTGATGAGACCACGTGACACTCGTTGTAACTGGAAAATGTATGGCTTCAACCACTAATTTATTCAATTTTTTTAAAAACTCTTCTATTTGGTATATATATGTTGTTAGGCAACTATTCAACAATATAGCATATGTCATTCTACATATATATTATATTGTTATCCATTGTTACTATATACTACATACTATTCGCCATATCTCCCAAAGTTATTTACATATTTTGACGAAAGAAAGCTAAAATTGAAGAGGAAACCCCTCCATTTTGTCGTGTTGCGATAAGTGTCCTTTGCCCTTGAAGAAACGTTAAAATTCCACTTGTAACGTTTGTTTCTGTTTTTTAGTTTTTTTCAAAATAAAACATTCGATTCCATTATATGTTTTTCACACACCATACTGTGGTTAACGAATGATAAAAGAGGAATATGTTACTGTACCATTCAGAAGTACATACAGGGCATTCGTTAATATATGCACTTTCTTCACATTTTGAAAACCAATTTATACTTTCTGTACTACAAAGATGAATGTTGCATCACCCTGTATATTTTTTCGAAATCTCAACCAAATATGCTAACTAAATGTTCTACACATCATGATGGGAAAATAAATGCACAAATTACTACAAACTGCAAAAAAAATGAACGTAGTACCTGTTGCTTTAGAAGAAATAGTTAACCCTCTCACGGCTGATGAGACCACGTGACACTCGTTGTAACTGGAAAATATAAGGCTTCAACCACTAATTTCTTCAATTTTTAAAAAACTTTCCTATTTGGTATATATTTGTTGTTAGGCAACTATTCAACAATATATCATATGTCATTCTACATATATATTATATTATTAATCATTGTTAATATATACTACATACTATTCGCCATATCTTCCAAACTTATTTACATATTTTGACAAAATAAAGCTAAAATTGAAGAGGAAACCTCTCCACTTTGTCCTGTTGCGATAAGGGTCCTTTGCCCTTGAAGAAAGGTTAAAATTCCTCTTGTAACGTTTTTTCCGTTTTTTTGTTTTTTCAAAATAAAACAGATTCGATTCCATTATATGTGGCTTTGACACACCATACTGTGGTTAACGAATGATAAAAGAGGAATATGTTACTGTGCCATTCAGAAGTACATACAGGACATTCGTTAATATATGCACTTTCTTCACATTTTGAAAACCAAATTATACTTTCTGTACTACAAAGCTGAATTTTGCATCACTATATATATTTTTTCCAAATCTCAACCAAATATGCTAACTAAATTTTCTACACATCATCATGGGAAACTAATGCACAAATTACTACAAACTGCACTAAAAAATGAACGTAGTACCTTTTGCTTTAGAAGAAATAGTTAACCCTCTCTCGGCTGATAAGACCACGTGACACTCGTTGTAACTGGAAAATGTATGGCTTCAACCACTAATTTCTTCAATTTTTAAAAAACTTTCCTATTTGGTATATATATGTTGTTAGGCAACTATTCAACAATATAGCATATGTCATTCTATATATATATTATATTGTTATCCATTGTTACTATATACTACATACTATTCGCCATATCTCCCAAAGTTATTTACATATCTTGACGAAAGAAAGCTAAAATTGAAGAGGAAACCCCTCCATTTTGTCGTGTTGCGATAAGTGTCCTTTGCCCTTGAAGAAACGTTAAAATTTCTCTTATAACGTTTGTTTCTGTTTTTTAGTTTTTTCAAAATAAAACAGATTCGATTCCATTATATGTGGCTTTGACACACCATACTGTGGTTAACGAATGATAAAAGAGGAATATGTTACTGTGCCATTCAGAAGTACATACAGGGCATTCGTTAATATATGCACTTTCTTCACATTTTTAAAACCAATTTATACTTTCTGTACTACAAAGATGAATTTTGCATCACCCTGTATATTTTTTCGAAATCTCAACCAAATATGCTAACTAAATGTTCCACACATCATGATGGGAAAATAAATGCACAAATTACTACAAACTGCACAAAAAAATGAACGTAGTACCTGTTGTTTAGAAGAAATAATTAACCCTCTCACGGCTGATGAGACCACGTGACACTCGTTGTAACTGGAAAATGTATGGCTTCAACCACTAATTTCTTCAATTTTTTTAAAAACTCTCCTATTTGGTACATATATGTTGTTAGGCAACTATTCAACAATATAGCATATGTCATTCTACATATATATTATATTCTTATCCATTGTTACTATATACTACATACTATTCGCCATATCTCCCAAAGTTATTTACATATTTTGACGAAATAAAGCTCAAATTGAAGAGGAAAGCCCTCCATTTTGTACGGTTGCGATAAAGGTCCTTTGCCCTTGAAGAAACGTTAAAATTCCTCTTCTAACGTTTGTTTCTCTTTTTTAGTTTTTTCAAAATAAAACAGATTCGATTCCATTATATGTGACGTTGACACACCATACTATGGTTAACGAATGATAAAAGAGGAATATGTTACTGTGCCATTCAGAAGTACATACAGGGCATTCGTTAATATATGCACTTTCTTCACATTTTGAAAACCAATTTATGCTTTCTGTACTACAAACATGAATTTTGCATCACCCTGTACATTTTTTCAAAATCTCAACCAAATATGCTAACTAAATGTTCTACACATCATCATGGGAAAATAAATGCACAAATTACTACAAATTGCACTAAAAAATGAACGTAGTACCTGTTTCTTTAGAAGAAATAGTTAACCCTCTCACGGCTGATGAGACCACGTGACACTCGTTGTAACTGGAAAATGTAAGGCTTCAACCACTAATTTCTTCAATTTTTAAAAAACTTTCCTATTTGGTATATATTTGTTGTTAGGCAACTTTTCAACAATATAGCATATGTCATTTTACATATATATTATATTATTAATCATTGTTACTATATACTACATACTATTCGCCATATCTTCCAAACTTATTTACATATTTTGACAAAATAAAGCTAAAATTGAAGAGAAAACATCTCCACTTTGTCCTGTTGCGATAAGGGTCCTTTGCCCTTGAAGAAACGTTAAAATTTTTCTTGTAACGTTTTTTCCGTTTTTTTGTTTTTTCAAAATAAAACAGATTCGATTCCATTATATGTGGCTTTGACACACCATACTATGGTTAACGAATGATAAAAGAGGAATATGTTACTGTGCCATTCAGAAGTACATACAGGACATTCGTTAATATATGCACTTTCTTCACATTTTGAAAACCAAATTATACTTTCTGTACTACAAAGCTGAATTTTGCATCACTATATATATTTTTTCGAAATCTCAACCAAATATGCTAACTAAATGTTCTACACATCATCATGGGAAAATAAATGCACAAATTACTACAAATTGCACTAAAAAAGGAACGTAGTACCTGTTTCTTTAGAAGAAATAGTTAACCCTCTCACGGCTGATGAGACCACCTGACACTCGTTTAACTGGAAAATGTATGGCTTCAACCACTAATTTCTTCAATTTTTGTTTAAAAAACTCTCGTATTTGGTATATATATGTTGTTAGGCAACTATTCAACAATATAGCATATTTCATTCTACATATATATTATATTGTTATCCATTGTTACTATATACTACATACTATTCGCCATATCTCCCAAAGTTATTTACATATTTTGACGAAAGAAAGCTAAAATTGAAGAGGAAACCCCTCCATTTTTTCGTGTTGCGATAAGTGTCCTTTGCCCTTGAAGAAACGTTAAAATTCCACCTGTAACATTTGTTTCTGTTTTTTAGTTTTTTTCAAAATAAAACAGATTCGATTCCATTATATGTTTTTCACACACCATACTGTGGTTAACGAATGATAAAAGAGGAATATGTTACTGTACCGTTCAGAAGGACATACAGGGCATTCGTTAATATATGCACTTTCTTCACATTTTGAAAACCAATTTATACTTTCTGTACTACAAAGATGAATGTTGCATCACCCTGTATATTTTTTCGAAATCTCAACCAAATATGCTAACTAAATGTTCCACACATCATGATGGGAAAATAAATGCACAAATTACTACAAACTGCACAAAAAAATGAACGTAGTACCTGTTGTTTAGAAGAAATAGTTAACCCTCTCACGGCTGATGAGACCACGTGACACTCGTTGTAACTGGAAAATGTATGGCTTCAACCACTAATTTCTTCAATTTTTTTAAAAACTCTCCTATTTGGTACATATATGTTTTTAGGCAACTATTCAACAATATAGCATATGTCATTCTACATATATATTATATTCTTATCCATTGTTACTATATACTACATACTATTCGCCATATCTCCCAAAGTTATTTACATATTTTGACGAAATAAAGCTCAAATTGAAATGGAAAGCCCTCCATTTTGTACGGTTACGATAAAGGTCCTTTGCCCTTGAAGAAACGTTAAAATTCCTCTTCTAACGTTTATTTCTCTTTTTTAGTTTTTTCAAAATAAAAGAGATTCGATTCCATTATATGTGGCTTTGACACACCATACTATGGTTAACAAATGATAAAAGAGGAATATGTTACTGTGCCATTCAGAAGTACATACAGGGCATTCGTTAATATATGCACTTTCTTCACATTTTGAAAACCAATTTATGCTTTCCGTACTACAAAGATGAATTTTGCATCACCCTGTACATTTTTTCGAAATCTCAACCAAATATGCTAACTAAATGTTCTACACATCATGATGGGAAAATAAATGCACAAATTACTACAAACTGCACAAAAAAATGAACGTAGTACCTGTTCCTTTAGAAGAAATAGTTAACCCTCTCACGGCTGATGAGACCACGTGACACTCGTTGTAACTGGAAAATATATGGCTTCAACCACTAATTTCTTCAGTTTTTTGTAAAAAACTCTCCTATTTGGTATATATATGTTGTTAGGCAACTATTCAACAATATAGCATATGTCATTCTACATATATATTATATTCTTATCCATTGTTACTATATACTACATACTATTCGCCATATCTCCCAAAGTTATTTACATATTTAGACGAAATAAAGCTAAAATTGAAGAGGAAACCCCTCCATTTTGTCCACTTGCGATAAGTGTCCTTTGTCCTTGAAGAAACGTTAAAATTCCTCTTGTAACGTTTGTTCCTGTTTTTTAGTTTTTTTCAAAATAAAAAAGATTCGATTCCATTATATATGGCTTTGACACACCATACTGTGGTTAACGAATGATAAAAGAAGGAATATGTTACTGTGCCATTCAGAAGTACATACAGGGCATTCGTTAATATATGCACTTTCTTCACATTTTGAAAACCAATTTATACTTTCTGTACTACAAAGCTGAATTTTGCATCACCCTGTATATTTTTTCCAAATCTCAACCAAATATGCTAACTAAATGTTCTACACATCATGATGGGAAAATAAATGCACAAATTACTACAAACTGCACAAAAAAATGAACGTAGTACCTGTTGCTTTAGAAGAAATAGTTAACCCTCTCACGGCTGATGAGACCACGTGACACTCGTTGTAACTGGAAAATATATGGCTTCAACCACTAATTTCTTCAATTTTTTGTAAAAAAACTCTCCTATTTGGTATATATATGTTGTTAGGCAACTATTCAACAATATAGCATATGTCATTCTATATATATATTATATTGTTATCCATTGTTACTATATACTACATACTATTCGCCATATCTCCCAAAGTTATTTACATATCTTGACGAAAGAAAGCTAAAATTGAAGAGGAAACCCCTCCATTTTGTCCTGTTGCGATAAGTGTCCTTTGCCCTTGAAGAAACGTTAAAATTTCTCTTATAACGTTTGTTTCTGTTTTTTAGTTTTTTCAAAATAAAACAGATTCGATTCCATTATATGTGGCTTTGACACACCATACTGTGGTTAACGAATGATAAAAGAGGAATATGTTACTGTGCCATTCAGAAGTACATACAGGGCATTCGTTAATATATGCACTTTCTTCACATTTTTAAAACCAATTTATACTTTCTGTACTACAAAGATGAATTTTGCATCACCCTGTATATTTTTTCGAAATCTCAACCAAATATGCTAACTAAATGTTCCACACATCATGATGGGAAAATAAATGCACAAATTACTACAAACTGCACAAAAAAATGAACGTAGTACCTGTTGTTTAGAAGAAATAATTAACCCTCTCACGGCTGATGAGACAACGTGACACTCGTTGTAACTGGAAAATGTATGGCTTCAACCACTAATTTCTTCAATTTTTTTAAAAACTCTCCTATTTGGTACATATATGTTGTTAGGCAACTATTCAACAATATAGCATATGTCATTCTACATATATATTATATTCTTATCCATTGTTACTATATACTACATACTATTCGCCATATCTCCCAAAGTTATTTACATATTTTGACGAAATAAAGCTCAAATTGAAGAGGAAAGCCCTCCATTTTGTACGGTTGCGATAAAGGTCCTTTGCCCTTGAAAAAACGTTAAAATTCCTCTTCTAACGTTTGTTTCTCTTTTTTAGTTTTTTCAAAATAAAAGAGATTCGATTCCATTATATGTGACGTTGACACACCATACTATGGTTAACGAATGATAAAAGAGGAATATGTTACTGTGCCATTCAGAAGTACATACAGGGCATTCGTTAATATATGCACTTTCTTCACATTTTGAAAACCAATTTATGCTTTCTGTACTACAAACATGAATTTTGCATCACCCTGTACATTTTTTCGAAATCTCAACCAAATATGCTAACTAAATGTTCTACACATCATCATGGGAAAATAAATGCACAAATTACTACAAATTGCACTAAAAAATGAACGTAGTACCTGTTTCTTTAGAAGAAATAGTTAACCCTCTCACGGCTGATGAGACCACGTGACACTCGTTGTAACTGGAAAATGTAAGGCTTCAACCACTAATTTCTTCAATTTTTAAAAAACTTTCCTATTTGGTATATATTTGTTGTTAGGCAACTTTTCAACAATATAGCATATGTCATTTTACATATATATTATATTATTAATCATTGTTACTATATACTACATACTATTCGCCATATCTTCCAAACTTATTTACATATTTTGACAAAATAAAGCTAAAATTGAAGAGAAAACATCTCCACTTTGTCCTGTTGCCATAAGGGTCCTTTGCCCTTGAAGAAACGTTAAAATTTTTCTTGTAACGTTTTTTCCGTTTTTTTGTTTTTTCAAAATAAAACAGATTCGATTCCATTATATGTGGCTTTGACACACCATACTATGGTTAACGAATGATAAAAGAGGAATATGTTACTGTGCCATTCAGAAGTACATACAGGACATTCGTTAATATATGCACTTTCTTCACATTTTGAAAACCAAATTATACTTTCTGTACTACAAAGCTGAATTTTGCATCACTATATATATTTTTTCGAAATCTCAACCAAATATGCTAACTAAATGTTCTACACATCATCATGGGAAAATAAATGCACAAATTACTACAAATTGCCCTAAAAAAGGAACGTAGTACCTGTTTCTTTAGAAGAAATAGTTAACCCTCTCACGGCTGATGAGACCACGTGACACTCGTTTAACTGGAAAATGTATGGCTTCAACCACTAATTTCTTCAATTTTTGTTTAAAAAACTCTCGTATTTGGTATATATATGTTGTTAGGCAACTATTCAACAATATAGCATATTTCATTCTACATATATATTATATTGTTATCCATTGTTACTATATACTACATACTATTCGCCATATCTCCCAAAGTTATTTACATATTTTGACGAAAGAAAGCTAAAATTGAAGAGGAAACCCCTCCATTTTTTCGTGTTGCGATAAGTGTCCTTTGCCCTTGAAGAAACGTTAAAATTCCACCTGTAACATTTGTTTCTGTTTTTTAGTTTTTTTCAAAATAAAACAGATTCGATTCCATTATATGTTTTTCACACACCATACTGTGGTTAACGAATGATAAAAGAGGAATATGTTACTGTACCGTTCAGAAGGACATACAGAGCATTCGTTAATATATGCACTTTCTTCACATTTTGAAAACCAATTTATACTTTCTGTACTACAAAGATGAATGTTGCATCACCCTGTATATTTTTTCGAAATCTCAACCAAATATGCTAACTAAATGTTCCACACATCATGATGGGAAAATAAATGCACAAATTACTACAAACTGCACAAAAAAATGAACGTAGTACCTGTTGTTTAGAAGAAATAGTTAACCCTCTCACGGCTGATGAGACCACGTGACACTCTTTGTAACTGGAAAATGTATGGCTTCAACCACTAATTTCTTCAATTTTTTAAAAAACTCTCCTATTTGGTACATATATGTTTTTAGGCAACTATTCAACAATATAGCATATGTCATTCTACATATATATTATATTCTTATCCATTGTTACTATATACTACATACTATTCGCCATATCTCCCAAAGTTATTTACATATTTTGACGAAATAAAGCTCAAATTGAAATGGAAAGCCCTCCATTTTGTACGGTTACGATAAAGGTCCTTTGCCCTTGAAGAAACGTTAAAATTCCTCTTCTAACGTTTGTTTCTCTTTTTTAGTTTTTTCAAAATAAAAGAGATTCGATTCCATTATATGTGGCTTTGACACACCATACTATGGTTAACGAATGATAAAAGAGGAATATGTTACTGTGCCATTCAGAAGTACATACAGGGCATTCGTTAATATATGCACTTTCTTCACATTTTGAAAACCAATTTATGCTTTCCGTACTACAAAGATGAATTTTGCATCACCCTGTACATTTTTTCGAAATCTCAACCAAATATGCTAACTAAATGTTCTACACATCATCATGGGAAAATAAATGCACAAATTACTACAAATTGCACTAAAAAATGAACGTAGTACCTGTTTCTTTAGAAGAAATAGTTAACCCTCTCACGGCTGATGAGACCACGTGACACTCGTTGTAACTTTAAAATATATGGCTTCAACCACTAATTTCTTCAATTTTTTGTAAAAAACTCTCCTATTTGGTATATATATGTTGTTAGGCAACTATTCAACAATATAGCATATGTCATTCTACATATATATTATATTCTTATCCATTGTTACTATATACTACATACTATTCGCCATATCTCCCAAAGTTATTTACATATTTAGACGAAATAAAGCTAAAATTGAAGAGGAAACCCCTCCATTTTGTCCTGTTGCGATAAGTGTCCTTTGTTCTTGAAGAAACGTTAAAATTCCTCTTGTAACGTTTGTTCCTGTTTTTTAGTTTTTTTCAAAATAAAAAAGATTCGATTCCATTATATATGGCTTTGACACACCATACTGTGGTTAACGAATGATAAAAGAAGGAATATGTTACTGTGCCATTCAGAAGTACATACAGGGCATTCGTTAATATATGCACTTTCTTCACATTTTGAAAACCAATTTATACTTTCTGTACTACAAAGCTGAATTTTGCATCACCCTGTATATTTTTTCCAAATCTCAACCAAATATGCTAAATAAATGTTCTACACATCATGATGGGAAAATAAATGCACAAATTACTACAAACTGCACAAAAAAATGAACGTAGTACCTGTTGCTTTAGAAGAAATAGTTAACCCTCTCACGGCTGATGAGACCACGTGACACTCGTTGTAACTGGAAAATATATGGCTTCAACCACTAATTTCTTCAATTTTTTGTAAAAAAACTCTCCTATTTGGTATATATATGTTGTTAGGCAACTATTCAACAATATAGCATATGTCATTCTACATATATATTATATTGTTATCCATTGTTACTATATACTACATACTATTCGCCATATCTCCCCAAAGTTATTTACATATTTTGACGAAATAAAACTCAAATTGAAGGGCAAACCTATCCATTTTGTACGGTGTCGTTACAGGTCCTTTGTCCTTGAAGAAACATTAAAAATCCTCTTATAAAGTTTGTTTCTCTTTTTTAGTTTTTTCAAAATAAAACAGATTCGATTCCATTATATGTGGCTTTGACACACCATACTATGGTTAACGAATGATAAAAGAGAAATATTTTACTGTGCCATTCAGAAGTACATACAGGGCATTCGTTAATATATGCAATTTCTTCACATTTTGAAAACCAATTTATGCTTTCTGTACTACAAAGATGAATTTTGCATCACCCTGTACATTTTTTCGAAATCTCAACCAAATATGCTAACTAAATGTTCTACACATCATCATGGGAAAATAAATGCACAAATTACTACAAATTGCACTAAAAAATGAACGTAGTACCTGTTTCTTTAGAAGAAATAGTTAACCCTCTCACGGCTGATGAGACCACGTGACACTCGTTGTAACTGGAAAATGTATGGCTTCAACCACTAATTTCTTCAATTTTTGTTTAACAAACTCTCCTATTTGGTACATATATGTTGTTAGGCAACTATTCAACAATATAGCATATGTCATTCTACATATATATTATATTCTTATCCATTGTTACTATATACTACATACTATTCGCCATATCTCCCAAAGTTATTTACATATTTTGACAAAATAAAGCTCAAATTGAAGAGGAAACCCCTCCATTTTGTCGTGTTGCGATAAGTGTCCTTTGCCCTTGAAGAAACGTTAAAATTCCACTTGTAACGTTTGTTTCTGTTTTTTAGTTTTTTTCAAAATAAATCAGATTCGATTCCATTATATGTTTTTCACACACCATACTGTGGTTAACGAATGATAAAAGAGGAATATGTTACTGTACCGTTCAGAAGGACATACAGGGCATTCGTTAATATATGCACTTTCTTCACATTTTGAAAACCAATTTATACTTTCTGTACTACAAAGATGAATGTTGCATCACCCTGTATATTTTTTCGAAATCTCAACCAAATATGCTAACTAAATGTTCCACACATCATGATGGGAAAATAAATGCACAAATTACTACAAACTGCACAAAAAAATGAACGTAGTACCTGTTGTTTAGAAGAAATAGTTAACCCTCTCACGGCTGATGAGACCACGTGACACTCGTTGTAACTGGAAAATGTATGGCTTCAACCACTAATTTCTTCAATTTTTTTAAAAACTCTCCTATTTGGTACATATATGTTTTTAGGCAACTATTCAACAATATAGCATATGTCATTCTACATATATATTATATTCTTATCCATTGTTACTATATACTACATACTATTCGCCATATCTCCCAAAGTTATTTACATATTTTGACGAAATAAAGCTCAAATTGAAATGGAAAGCCCTCCATTTTGTACGGTTACGATAAAGGTCCTTTGCCCTTGAAGAAACGTTAAAATTCCTCTTCTAACGTTTGTTTCTCTTTTTTAGTTTTTTCAAAATAAAAGAGATTCGATTCCATTATATGTGGCTTTGACACACCATACTATGGTTAACGAATGATAAAAGAGGAATATGTTACTGTGCCATTCAGAAGTACATACAGGGCATTCGTTAATATATGCACTTTCTTCACATTTTGAAAACCAATTTATGCTTTCCGTACTACAAAGATGAATTTTGCATCACCCTGTACATTTTTTCGAAATCTCAACCAAATATGCTAACTAAATGTTCTACACATCATCATGGGAAAATAAATGCACAAATTACTACAAATTGCACTAAAAAATGAACGTAGTACCTGTTTCTTTAGAAGAAATAGTTAACCCTCTCACGGCTGATGAGACCACGTGACACTCGTTGTAACTGGAAAATATATGGCTTCAACCACTAATTTCTTCAATTTTTTGTAAAAGCTCTCCTATTTGGTTTATATATGTTGTTAGGCAACAATTCAACAATATAGCATATGTCATTCTACATATATATTATATTCTTATCCATTGTTACTATATACTACATACTATTCGCCATATCTCCCAAAGTTATTTACATATTTAGACGAAATAAAGCTAAAATTGAAGAGGAAACCCCTCCATTTTGTCCTGTTGCGATAAGTGTCCTTTGTCCTTGAAGAAACGTTAAAATTCCTCTTGTAACGTTTGTTCCTGTTTTTTAGTTTTTTTCAAAATAAAAAAGATTCGATTCCATTATATATGGCTTTGACACACCATACTGTGGTTAACGAATGATAAAAGAAGGAATATGTTACTGTGCCATTCAGAAGTACATACAGGGCATTCGTTAATATATGCACTTTCTTCACATTTTGAAAACCAATTTATACTTTCTGTACTACAAAGCTGAATTTTGCATCACCCTGTATATTTTTTCCAAATCTCAACCAAATATGCTAAATAAATGTTCTACACATCATGATGGGAAAATAAATGCACAAATTACTACAAACTGCACAAAAAAATGAACGTAGTACCTGTTGCTTTAGAAGAAATAGTTAACCCTCTCACGGCTGATGAGACCACGTGACACTCGTTGTAACTGGAAAATATATGGCTTCAACCACTAATTTCTTCAATTTTTTGTAAAAAAACTCTCCTATTTGGTATATATATGTTGTTAGGCAACTATTCAACAATATAGCATATGTCATTCTACATATATATTATATTGTTATCCATTGTTACTATATACTACATACTATTCGCCATATCTCCCCAAAGTTATTTACATATTTTGACGAAATAAAACTCAAATTGAAGGGCAAACATATCCATTTTGTACGGTGTCGTTACAGGTCCTTTGTCCTTGAAGAAACATTAAAAATCCTCTTATAAAGTTTGTTTCTCTTTTTTAGTTTTTTCAAAATAAAACAGATTCGATTCCATTATATGTGGCTTTGACACACCATACTATGGTTAACGAATGATAAAAGAGAAATATTTTACTGTGCCATTCAGAAGTACATACAGGGCATTCGTTAATATATGCAATTTCTTCACATTTTGAAAACCAATTTATGCTTTCTGTACTACAAAGATGAATTTTGCATCACCCTGTACATTTTTTCGAAATCTCAACCAAATATGCTAACTAAATGTTCTACACATCATCATGGGAAAATAAATGCACAAATTACTACAAATTGCACTAAAAAATGAACGTAGTACCTGTTTCTTTAGAAGAAATAGTTAACCCTCTCACGGCTGATGAGACCACGTGACACTCGTTGTAACTGGAAAATGTATGGCTTCAACCACTAATTTCTTCAATTTTTGTTTAACAAACTCTCCTATTTGGTACAGATATGTTGTTAGGCAACTATTCAACAATATAGCATATGTCATTCTACATATATATTATATTCTTATCCATTGTTACTATATACTACATACTATTCGCCATATCTCCCAAAGTTATTTACATATTTTGACAAAATAAAGCTCAAATTGAAGAGGAAACCCCTCCATTTTGTCGTGTTGCGATAAGTGTCCTTTGCCCTTGAAGAAACGTTAAAATTCCACTTGTAACGTTTGTTTCTGTTTTTTAGTTTTTTTCAAAATAAATCAGATTCGATTCCATTATATGTTTTTCACACACCATACTGTGGTTAACGAATGATAAAAGAGGAATATGTTACTGTACCGTTCAGAAGTACATACAGGGCTTTCGTTAATATATGCACTTTCTTCACATTTTGAAAACCAATTTATACTTTCTGTACTACAAAGATGAATGTTGCATCACCCTGTATATTTTTTCGAAATCTCAACCAAATATGCTAACTAAATGTTCCACACATCATGATGGGAAAATAAATGCACAAATTTCTACAAACTGCACAAAAAAATGAACGTAGTACCTGTTGTTTAGAAGAAATAGTTAACCCTCTCACGGCTGATGAGACCACGTGACACTCGTTGTAACTGGAAAATGTATGGCTTCAACCACTAATTTCTTCAATTTTTTTAAAAACTCTCCTATTTGGTACATATATGTTTTTAGGCAACTATTCAACAATATAGCATATGTCATTCTACATATATATTATATTCTTATCCATTGTTACTATATACTACATACTATTCGCCATATCTCCCAAAGTTATTTACATATTTTGACGAAATAAAGCTCAAATTGAAGAGGAAAGCCCTCCATTTTGTACGGTTGCGATAAAGGTCCTTTGCCCTTGAAGAAACGTTAAAATTCCTCTTCTAACGTTTGTTTCTCTTTTTTAGTTTTTTCAAAATAAAAGAGATTCGATTCCATTATATGTGGCTTTGATACACCATACTATGGTTAACGAATGATAAAACAGGAATATGTTACTGTGCCATTCAGAAGTACATACAGGGCATTCGTTAATATATGCACTTTCTTCACATTTTGAAAACCAATTTATGCTTTCTGTACTACAAAGATGAATTTTGCATCACCCTGTACATTTTTTCGAAATCTCAACCAAATATGCTAACTAAATGTTCTACACATCATCATGGGAAAATAAATGCACAAATTACTACAAATTGCACTAAAAAATGAACGTAGTACCTGTTTCTTTAGAAGAAATAGTTAACCCTCTCACGGCTGATGAGACCACGTGACACTCGTTGTAACTGGAAAATATATGGCTTCAACCACTAATTTCTTCAATTTTTTGTAAAAAACTCTCCTATTTGGTATATATATGTTGTTAGGCAACTATTCAACAATATAGCATATGTCATTCTACATATATATTATATTCTTATTCATTGTTACTATATACTACATACTATTCGCCATATCTCCCAACGTTATTTACATATTTTGACGAAATAAAGCTAAAATTGAAGAGGAAACCCCTCCATTTTGTCCTGTTGCGATAAGTGTCCTTTGCCCTTGAAGAAACGTTAAAATTCCTCTTGTAACGTTTGTTCCTGTTTTTTAGTTTTTTTCAAAATAAAACAGATTCGATTCCATTATATATGGCTTTGACACACCATACTGTGGTTAACGAATGTTAAAAGAAGGAATATGTTACTGTGCCATTCAGAAGTACATACAGGGCATTCGTTAATATATGCACTTTCTTCACATTTTGAAAACCAATTTATACTTTCTGTACTACAAAGCTGAATTTTGCATTACCCTGTATATTTTTTCCAAATCTCAACCAAATATGCTAAATAAATGTTCTACACATCATGATGGGAAAATAAATGCACAAATTACTACAAACTGCACAAAAAAATGAACGTAGTACCTGTTGCTTTAGAAGAAATAGTTAACCCTCTCACGGCTGATGAGACCACGTGACACTCGTTTAACTGGAAAATATATGGCTTCAACCACTAATTTCTTCAATTTTTTGTAAAAAAACTCTACTATTTGGTATATATATGTTGTTAGGCAACTATTCAACAATATAGCATATGTCATTCTACATATATATTATATTATTAATCATTGTTACTATATACTACATACCATTCGCCATATCTTCCAAACTTATTTACATATTTTGACAAAATAAAGCTAAAATTGAAGAGGAAACCTCTCCACTTTGACCTGTTGCGATAAGGGTCCTTTGCCCTTGAAGAAACGTTAAAATTCCTCTTGTAACGTTTTTTCCGTTTTTTAGTTTTTTCAAAATAAAACAGATTCGATTCCATTATATGTGGCTTTGACACACCATACTGTGGTTAACGAATGATAAAAGAGGAATATGTTACTGTGCCATTCAGAAGTACATACAGGACATTCGTTAATATATGCACTTTCTTCACATTTTGAAAACCAAATTAAACTTTCTGTACTACAAAGCTGAATTTTGCATGACTATATATATTTTTTCCAAATCTCAACCAAATATGCTAACTAAATGTTCTACACATCATCATGGGAAAATAAATGCACAAATTACTACAAATTGCACTAAAAAATGAACGTAGTACCTGTTTCTTTAGAAGAAATAGTTAACCCTCTCACGGCTGATGAGACCACGTGACACTCGTTGTAACTGGAAAATGTATGGCTTCAACCACTAATTTCTTCAATTTTTTGTAAAAAACTCTCCTATTTGGTATATATGTTGTTAGGCAACTATTCAGCAATACAGCATATGTCATTCTATATATATATTGTATTGTTATCCATTGTTACTATATACTACATACTATTCGCCATATCTCCCAAAGTTATTTACATATTATGACGAAATAAAGCTCAAATTGAAGGGCAAAGCCATCCATTTTGTACGGTGTCGTTACAGGTCCTTTGTCCTTGAAGAAACATTAAAAATCTTCTTATAACCTTTGTTTCTGTTTTTTAGTTTTTTCAAAATAAAACAGATTCGATTCCATTATATGTGGCTTTGACACACCATACTATGGTTAACGAATGATAAAAGAGAAATATGTTACTGTGCCATTCAGAAGTACATACAGGGCATTCGTTAATATATGCACTTTCTTCACATTTTGAAAACCAAGTTAAACTTTCTGTACTACAAAACTGAATTTTGCATCACCCTGTATATTTTTTACAAATCTCAACCAAATATACTAACTAAATGTTCTACACATCATGATGGGAAAATAAATGCACAAATTACTACAAATTGCACTAAAAAATGAACGTAGTACCTGTTTCTTTAGAAGAAATTGTTAACCCTCTCACGGCTGATGAGACCACGTGACACTCGTTGTAACTGGAAAATGTATGGCTTCAACCACTAATTTCTTCAATTTTTGTTTAAAAAACTCTCCTATTTGGTATATATATATGTTGTTAGGCAACTATTCAACAATATAGCATATTTCATTCTACATATATATTATATTGTTATCCATTGTTACTATATACTACATACTATTCGCCATATCTCCCAAAGTTATTTACATATTTTGACGAAATAAAGCTCAAATTGAAGGGCAAAGCCATCCATTTTGTACGGTGTCGTTACAGGTCCTTTGTCCTTGAAGAAACATTAAAAATCTTCTTATAACCTTTGTTTCTGTTTTTTAGTTTTTTCAAAATAAAACAGATTCGATTCCATTATATGTGGCTTTGACACACCATACTATGGTTAACGAATGATAAAAGAGAAATATGTTACTGTGCCATTCAGAAGTACATACAGGGCATTCGTTAATATATGCACTTTCTTCACATTTTGAAAACCAAGTTAAACTTTCTGTACTACAAAACTGAATTTTGCATCACCCTGTATATTTTTTACAAATCTCAACCAAATATACTAACTAAATGTTCTACACATCATGGTGGGAAAATAAATGCACAAATTACTACAAATTGCACTAAAAAATGAACCTAGTACCTGTTTCTTTAGAAGAAATAGTTAACCCTCTCACGGCTGATGAGACCACGTGACACTCGTTGTAACTGGAAAATGTATGGCTTCAACCACTAATTTCTTCAATTTTTGTTTAAAAAACTCTCCTATTTGGTATATATATATGTTGTTAGGCAACTATTCAACAATATAGCATATTTCATTCTACATATATATTATATTGTTATCCATTGTTACTATATACTACATACTATTCGCCATATCTCCCAAAGTTATCTACATATTTTGACGAAAGAAAGCGAAAATTGAAGAGGAAACCCCTCCATTTTGTCGTGTTGCGATAAGTGTCCTTTGCCCTTGAAGAAACGTTAAAATTCCACTTGTAACGTTTGTTTCTGTTTTTTAGTTTTTTTCAAAATAAAACAGATTCGATTCCATTATATGTTTTTCACACAGCATACTGCGGTCAACGAATGATAAAAGAGGAATATGTTACTGTACCATTCAGAAGTACATACAGGGCATTCGTTAATATATGCACTTTCTTCACATTTTGAAAACCAATTTATACTTTCTGTACTACAAAGATGAATGTTGCATCACCCTGTATATTTTTTCGAAATCTCAACCAAATATGCTAACTAAATGTTCTACACATCATGATGGGAAAATAAATGCACAAATGACTACAAACTGCAAAAAAAATGAACGTAGTACCTGTTGCTTTAGAAGAAATAGTTAACCCTCTCACGGCTGATGAGACCACGTGACACTCGTTGTAACTGGAAAATGTATGGCTTCAACCACTAATTTCTTCAATTTTTTTTTTAACAAACTCTCCTATTTGGTACATATATGTTGTTAGGCAACTATTCAACAATATAGCATATGTCATTCTACATATATATTATATTGTTAATCATTGTTACTATATACTACATACTATTCGCCATATCTCCCAAAGTTATTTACATATTTTGACAAAAGAAGGCTGAAATTGAAGAGCAAAGCCCTCCATTTTGTACGGTTGCGATAAAGGTCCTTTGCCCTTGAAGAAACGTTAAAATTCCTCTTCTAACGTTTGTTTCTCTTTTTTAGTTTTTTCAAAATAAAACAGATTCGATTCCATTATATGTGGCTTTGACACACCATACTATGGTTAACGAATGATAAAAGAGGAATATGTTACTGTGCCATTCAGAAGTACATACAGGCCATTCGTTAATATATGCAATTTCTTCACATTTTGAAAACCAAATTAAACTTTCTGTACTACAAAGCTGAATTTTGCATCACCCTGTATATTTTTTACAAATCTCAACCAAATATGCTAAATGTTCTACACATCATCATGGGAAACTAATGGACAAATTACTACAAACTGCACTAAAAAATGAACGTAGTACCTGTTGCTTTAGAAGAAATAGTTAACCCTCTCACGGCTGATGAGACCACGTGACACTCGTTGTAACTGGAAAATGTAAGGCTTCAACCACTAATTTCTTCAATTTTTAAAAAACTTTCCTATTTGGTATATATTTGTTGTTAGGCAACTATTCAACAATATAGCATATGTCATTCTACATATATATTATATTATTAATCATTGTTACTATATACTACATACTATTCGCCATATCTTCCAAACTTATTTACATATTTTGACAAAATAAAGCTAAAATTGAAGAGGAAACCTCTCCACTTTGTCCTGTTGCGATAAGGGTCCTTTGCCCTTGAAGAAACGTTAAAATTCCTCTTGTAACGTTTTTTCCGTTTTTTTGTTTTTTCAAAATAAAACAGATTCGATTCCATTATATGTGGCTTTGACACACCATACTGTGGTTAACGAATGATAAAAGAGGAATATGTTACTGTGCCATTCAGAAGTACATACAGGACATTCGTTAATATATGCACTTTCTTCACATTTTGAAAACCAAATTATACTTTCTGTACTACAAAGCTGAATTTTGCATCACTATATATATTTTTTCCAAATCTCAACCAAATATGCTAACTAAATGTTCTACACATCATCATGGGAAAATAAATGCACAAATTACTACAAATTGCACTAAAAAATGAACGTAGTACCTGTTTCTTTAGAAGAAATAGTTAACCCTCTCACGGCTGATGAGACCACGTGACACTCGTTGTAACTGGAAAATGTATGGCTTCAACCACTAATTTCTTCAATTTTTTGTAAAAAACTCTCCTATTTGGTATATATGTTGTTAGGCAACTATTCAACAATACAGCATATGTCATTCTATATATATATTGTATTGTTATCCATTGTTACTATATACATCATACTATTCGCCATATCTCCCAAAGTTATTTACATATCTTGACGAAAGAAAGCTAAAATTGAAGAGGAAACCCCTCCATTTTGTCCTGTTGCGATAAGTGTCCTTTGCCATTGAAGAAACGTTAAAATTTCTCTTATAACGTTTGTTTCTGTTTTTTAGTTTTTTTCAAAATAAAACAGATTCGATTCCATTATATGTGGCTTTGACACACCATACTGTGGTTAACGAATGATAAAAGAGGAATATGTTACTGTGCCATTCAGAAGTACATACAGGGCATTCGTTAATATATGCACTTTCTTCACATTTTGAAAACCAATTTATACTTTCTGTACTACAAAGATGAATTTTGCATCACCCTGTATATTTTTTCGAAATCTCAACCAAATATGCTAACTAAATGTTCCACACATCATGATGGGAAAATAAATGCACAAATTACTACAAACTGCACAAAAAAATGAACGTAGTACCTGTTGCTTTAGAAGAAATAGTTAACCCTCTCACGGCTGATGAGACCACGTGACACTCGTTGTAACTGGAAAATGTATGGCTTCAACCACTAATTTCTTCAATTTTTTTAAAAACTCTCCTATTTGGTACATATATGTTGTTAGGCAACTATTCAACAATATAGCATATGTCATTCTACATATATATTATATTGTTATCCATTGTTACTATATACTACATACTATTCGCCATATCTCCCAAAGTTATTTACATATTTTGACGAAATAAAGCTCAAATTGAAGGGCAAAGCCATCCATTTTGTACGGTGTCGTTACAGGTCCTTTGTTCTTGAACAAACGTTAAAAATCTTCTTATAACCTTTGTTTCTCTTTTTTAGTTTTTTCAAAATAAAACAGATTCGATTCCATTATATGTGGCTTTGACACACCATACTATGGTTAACGAATGATAAAAGAGAAATATGTTACTGTGCCATTCAGAAGTACATACAGGGCATTCGTTAATATATGCACTTTCTTCACATTTTGAAAACCAAGTTAAACTTTCTGTACTACAAAGCTGAATTTTGCATCACCCTGTATATTTTTTACAAATCTCAACCAAATATACTAACTAAATGTTCTACACATCATGATGGGAAAATAAATGCACAAATTACTACAAATTGCACTAAAAAATGAACCTAGTACCTGTTTCTTTAGAAGAAATAGTTAACCCTCTCACGGCTGATGAGACCACGTGACACTCGTTGTAACTGGAAAATGTATGGCTTCAACCACTAATTTCTTCAATTTTTGTTTAAAAAACTCTCCTATTTGGTATATATATGTTGTTAGGCAACTATTCAACAATATAGCATATTTCATTCTACATATATATTATATTGTTATCCATTGTTACTATATACTACATACTATTCGCCATATCTCCCAAAGTTATTTACATATTTTGACGAAAGAAAGCTAAAATTGAAGAGGAAACCCCTCCATTTTGTCGTGTTGCGATAAGTGTCCTTTGCCCTTGAAGAAACGTTAAAATTCCACTTGTAACGTTTGTTTCTGTTTTTTAGTTTTTTTCAAAATAAAACAGATTCGATTCCATTATATGTTTTTCACACACCATACTGTGGTTAACGAATGATAAAAGAGGAATATGTTACTGTACCATTCAGAAGTACATACAGGGCATTCGTTAATATATGCACTTTCTTCACATTTTTTAAACCAATTTTTACTTTCTGTACTACAAAGATGAATGTTGCATCACCCTGTATATTTTTTCGAAATCTCAACCAAATATGCTAACTAAATGTTCTACACATCTTGATGGGAAAATAAATGCACAAATTACTACAAACTGCAAAAAAAATGAACGTAGTACCTGTTGCTTTAGAAGAAATAGTTAACCCTCTCACGGCTGATGAGACCACGTGACACTCGTTGTAACTGGAAAATGTAAGGCTTCAACCACTAATTTCTTCAATTTTTAAAAAACTTTCCTATTTGGTATATATTTGTTGTTAGGCAACTATTCAACAATATATCATATGTCATTCTACATATATATTATATTATTAATCATTGTTACTATATACTACATACTATTCGCCATATCTTCCAAACTTATTTACATATTTTGACATAATAAAGCTAAAATTGAAGAGGAAACCTCTCCACTTTGTCCTGTTGCGATAAGGGTCCTTTGCCCTTGAAGAAAGGTTAAAATTCCTCTTGTAACGTTTTTTCCGTTTTTTTGTTTTTTCAAAATAAAACAGATTCGATTCCATTATATGTGGCTTTGACACACCATACTGTGGTTAACGAATGATAAAAGAGGAATATGTTACTGTGCCATTCAGAAGTACATACAGGACATTCGTTAATATATGCACTTTCTTCACATTTTGAAAACCAAATTATACTTTCTGTACTACAAAGCTGAATTTTGCATCACTATATATATTTTTTCCAAATCTACACCAAATATGCTAACTAAATGTTCTACACATCATCATGGGAAAATAAATGCACAAATTACTACAAATTGCACTAAAAAATGAACGTAGTACCTGTTTCTTTAGAAGAAATAGTTAACCCTCTCACGGCTGATGAGACCACGTGACACTCGTTGTAACTGGAAAATGTATGGCTTCAACCACTAATTTCTTCAATTTTTTGTAAAAAACTCTCCTATTTGGTATATATGTTGTTAGGCAACTATTCAACAATATAGCATATGTCATTCTATATATATATTATATTGTTATCCATTGTTACTATATACTACATACTATTCGCCATATCTCCCAAAGTTATTTACATATCTTGACGAAAGAAAGCTAAAATTGAAGAGGAAACCCCTCCATTTTGTCCTGTTGCGATAAGTGTCCTTTGCCCTTGAAGAAACGTTAAAATTTCTCTTATAACGTTTGTTTCTGTTTTTTAGTTTTTTCAAAATAAAACAGATTCGATTCCATTATATGTGGCTTTGACACACCATACTGTGGTTAACGAATGATAAAAGAGGAATATGTTACTGTGCCATTCAGAAGTACATACAGGGCATTCGTTAATATATGCACTTTCTTCACATTTTGAAAACCAATTTATACTTTCTGTACTACAAAGATGAATTTTGCATCACCCTGTATATTTTTTCGAAATCTCAACCAAATATGCTAACTAAATGTTCCACACATCATGATGGGAAAATAAATGCACAAATTACTACAAACTGCACAAAAAAATGAACGTAGTACCTGTTGTTTAGAAGAAATAGTTAACCCTCTCACGGCTGATGAGACCACGTGACACTCGTTGTAACTGGAAAATATATGGCTTCAACCACTAATTTCTTCAATTTTTTGTAAAAAACTCTCCTATTTGGTATATATATGTTGTTAGGCAACTATTCAACAATATAGCATATGTCATTCTACATATATATTATATTCTTATCCATTGTTACTATATACTACATACTATTCGCCATATCTCCCAAAGTTATTTACATATTTTGACGAAATAAAGCTAAAATTGAAGAGGAAACCCCTCCATTTTGTCCTGTTGCGATAAGTGTCCTTTGCTCTTGAAGAAACGTTAAAATTCCTCTTGTAACGTTGGTTCCTGTTTTTTAGTTTTTTTCAAAATAAAACAGATTCGATTCCATTATATATGGCTTTGACACACCATACTGTGGTTAACGAATGATAAAAGAAGGAATATGTTACTGTGCCATTCAGAAGTACATAAAGGGCATTCGTTAATATATGCACTTTCTTCACATTTTGAAAACCAATTTATACTTTCTGTACTACAAAGCTGAATTTTGCATCACCCTGTATATTTTTTCCAAATCTCAACCAAATATGCTAAATAAATGTTCTACACATCATGATGGGAAAATAAATGCACAAATTACTACAAACTGCACAAAAAAATGAACGTAGTCCCTGTTGCTTTAGAAGAAATAGTTAACCCTCTCAAGACTGATGAGACCACGTGACACTCGTTGTAACTGGAAAATATATGGCTTCAACCACTAATTTCTTCAATTTTTTGTAAAAAAACTCTCCTATTTGGTATATATATGTTGTTAGGCAACTATTCAACAATATAGCATATGTCATTCTACATATATATTATATTGTTATCCATTGTTACTATATACTACATACTATTCGCCATATCTCCCAAAGTTATTTACATATTTTGACGAAATAAAACTCAAATTGAAGGGCAAACCTATCCATTTTGTACGGTGTCGTTACAGGTCCTTTGTCCTTGAAGAAACATTAAAAATCCTCTTATAAAGTTTGTTTCTCTTTTTTAGTTTTTTCAAAATAAAACAGATTCGATTCCATTATATGTGGCTTTGACACACCATACTATGGTTAACGAATGATAAAAGAGAAATATTTTACTGTGCCATTCAGAAGTACATACAGGGCATTCGTTAATATATGCAATTTCTTCACATTTTGAAAACCAATTTATGCTTTCTGTACTACAAAGATGAATTTTGCATCACCCTGTACATTTTTTCGAAATCTCAACCAAATATGCTAACTAAATGTTCTACACATCGTCATGGGAAACTAATGGACAAATTACTACAAACTGCACTAAAAAATGAACGTAGTACCTGTTGCTTTAGAAGAAATAGTTAACCCTCTCACGGCTGATGAGACCACGTGACACTCGTTGTAACTGGAAAATATATGGCTTCAACCACTAATTTCTTCAATTTTTGTTTAACAAACTCTCCTATTTGGTACATATATGTTGTTAGGCAACTATTCAACAATATAGCATATGTCATTCTACATATATATTATATTGTTATCCATTGTTACTATATACTACATACTATTCGCCATATCTCCCAAAGTTATTTACATATTTTGACGAAAGAAAGCTAAAATTGAAGAGGAAACCCCTCCATTTTGTCGTGTTGCGATAAGTGTCCTTTGCCCTTGAAGAAACGTTAAAATTCCACTTGTAACGTTTGTTTCTGTTTTTTAGTTTTTTTCAAAATAAAACAGATTCGATTCCATTATATGTTTTTCACACACCATACTGTGGTTAACGAATGATAAAAGAGGAATATGTTACTGTACCATTCAGAAGTACATACAGGGCATTCGTTAATATATGCACTTTCTTCACATTTTGAAAACCAATTTATACTTTCTGTACTACAAAGATGAATGTTGCATCACCCTGTATATTTTTTCGAAATCTCAACCAAATATGCTAACTAAATGTTCTACACATCATGATGGGAAAATAAATGCACAAATTACTACAAACTGCAAAAAAAATGAACGTAGTACCTGTTGCTTTAGAAGAAATAGTTAACCCTCTCACGGCTGATGAGACCACGTGACACTCGTTGTAACTGGAAAATGTAAGGCTTCAACCACTAATTTCTTCAATTTTTAAAAAACTTTCCTATTTGGTATATATTTGTTGTTAGGCAACTATTCAACAATATAGCATATGTCATTCTACATATATATTATATTATTAATCATTGTTACTATATACTACATACTATTCGCCATATCTTCCAAACTTATTTACATATTTTGACAAAATAAAGCTAAAATTGAAGAGGAAACCTCTCCACTTTGTCCTGTTGCGATAAGGGTCCTTTGCCCTTGAAGAAACGTTAAAATTCCTCTTGTAACGTTTTTTCCGTTTTTTTGTTTTTTCAAAATAAAACAGATTCGATTCCATTATATGTGGCTTTGACACACCATACTGTGGTTAACGAATGATAAAAGAGGAATATGTTACTGTGCCATTCAGAAGTACATACAGGACATTCGTTAATATATGCACTTTCTTCACATTTTGAAAACCAAATTATACTTTCTGTACTACAAAGCTGAATTTTGCATCACTATATATATTTTTTCCAAATCTCAACCAAATATGCTAACTAAATGTTCTACACATCATCATGGGAAAATAAATGCACAAATTACTACAAATTGCACTAAAAAATGAACGTAGTACCTGTTTCTTTAGAAGAAATAGTTAACCCTCTCACGGCTGATGAGACCACGTGACACTCGTTGTAACTGGAAAATGTATGGCTTCAACCACTAATTTCTTCAATTTTTTGTAAAAAACTCTCCTATTTGGTATATATGTTGTTAGGCAACTATTCAACAATACAGCATATGTCATTCTATATATATATTGTATTGTTATCCATTGTTACTATATACATCATACTATTCGCCATATCTCCCAAAGTTATTTACATATCTTGACGAAAGAAAGCTAAAATTGAAGAGGAAACCCCTCCATTTTGTCCTGTTGCGATAAGTGTCCTTTGCCATTGAAGAAACGTTAAAATTTCTCTTATAACGTTTGTTTCTGTTTTTTAGTTTTTTTCAAAATAAAACAGATTCGATTCCATTATATGTGGCTTTGACACACCATACTGTGGTTAACGAATGATAAAAGAGGAATATGTTACTGTGCCATTCAGAAGTACATACAGGGCATTCGTTAATATATGCACTTTCTTCACATTTTGAAAACCAATTTATACTTTCTGTACTACAAAGATGAATTTTGCATCACCCTGTATATTTTTTCGAAATCTCAACCAAATATGCTAACTAAATGTTCCACACATCATGATGGGAAAATAAATGCACAAATTACTACAAACTGCACAAAAAAATGAACGTAGTACCTGTTGCTTTAGAAGAAATAGTTAACCCTCTCACGGCTGATGAGACCACGTGACACTCGTTGTAACTGGAAAATGTATGGCTTCAACCACTAATTTCTTCAATTTTTTTAAAAACTCTCCTATTTGGTACATATATGTTGTTAGGCAACTATTCAACAATATAGCATATGTCATTCTACATATATATTATATTGTTATCCATTGTTACTATATACTACATACTATTCGCCATATCTCCCAAAGTTATTTACATATTTTGACGAAATAAAGCTCAAATTGAAGGGCAAAGCCATCCATTTTGTACGGTGTCGTTACAGGTCCTTTGTTCTTGAACAAACGTTAAAAATCTTCTTATAACCTTTGTTTCTCTTTTTTAGTTTTTTCAAAATAAAACAGATTCGATTCCATTATATGTGGCTTTGACACACCATACTATGGTTAACGAATGATAAAAGAGAAATATGTTACTGTGCCATTCAGAAGTACATACAGGGCATTCGTTAATATATGCACTTTCTTCACATTTTGAAAACCAAGTTAAACTTTCTGTACTACAAAGCTGAATTTTGCATCACCCTGTATATTTTTTACAAATCTCAACCAAATATACTAACTAAATGTTCTACACATCATGATGGGAAAATAAATGCACAAATTACTACAAATTGCACTAAAAAATGAACCTAGTACCTGTTTCTTTAGAAGAAATAGTTAACCCTCTCACGGCTGATGAGACCACGTGACACTCGTTGTAACTGGAAAATGTATGGCTTCAACCACTAATTTCTTCAATTTTTGTTTAAAAAACTCTCCTATTTGGTATATATATGTTGTTAGGCAACTATTCAACAATATAGCATATTTCATTCTACATATATATTATATTGTTATCCATTGTTACTATATACTACATACTATTCGCCATATCTCCCAAAGTTATTTACATATTTTGACGAAAGAAAGCTAAAATTGAAGAGGAAACCCCTCCATTTTGTCGTGTTGCGATAAGTGTCCTTTGCCCTTGAAGAAACGTTAAAATTCCACTTGTAACGTTTGTTTCTGTTTTTTAGTTTTTTTCAAAATAAAACAGATTCGATTCCATTATATGTTTTTCACACACCATACTGTGGTTAACGAATGATAAAAGAGGAATATGTTACTGTACCATTCAGAAGTACATACAGGGCATTCGTTAATATATGCACTTTCTTCACATTTTGAAAACCAATTTTTACTTTCTGTACTACAAAGATGAATGTTGCATCACCCTGTATATTTTTTCGAAATCTCAACCAAATATGCTAACTAAATGTTCTACACATCTTGATGGGAAAATAAATGCACAAATTACTACAAACTGCAAAAAAAATGAACGTAGTACCTGTTGCTTTAGAAGAAATAGTTAACCCTCTCACGGCTGATGAGACCACGTGACACTCGTTGTAACTGGAAAATGTAAGGCTTCAACCACTAATTTCTTCAATTTTTAAAAAACTTTCCTATTTGGTATATATTTGTTGTTAGGCAACTATTCAACAATATATCATATGTCATTCTACATATATATTATATTATTAATCATTGTTACTATATACTACATACTATTCGCCATATCTTCCAAACTTATTTACATATTTTGACATAATAAAGCTAAAATTGAAGAGGAAACCTCTCCACTTTGTCCTGTTGCGATAAGGGTCCTTTGCCCTTGAAGAAAGGTTAAAATTCCTCTTGTAACGTTTTTTCCGTTTTTTTGTTTTTTCAAAATAAAACAGATTCGATTCCATTATATGTGGCTTTGACACACCATACTGTGGTTAACGAATGATAAAAGAGGAATATGTTACTGTGCCATTCAGAAGTACATACAGGACATTCGTTAATATATGCACTTTCTTCACATTTTGAAAACCAAATTATACTTTCTGTACTACAAAGCTGAATTTTGCATCACTATATATATTTTTTCCAAATCTACACCAAATATGCTAACTAAATGTTCTACACATCATCATGGGAAAATAAATGCACAAATTACTACAAATTGCACTAAAAAATGAACGTAGTACCTGTTTCTTTAGAAGAAATAGTTAACCCTCTCACGGCTGATGAGACCACGTGACACTCGTTGTAACTGGAAAATGTATGGCTTCAACCACTAATTTCTTCAATTTTTTGTAAAAAACTCTCCTATTTGGTATATATGTTGTTAGGCAACTATTCAACAATATAGCATATGTCATTCTATATATATATTATATTGTTATCCATTGTTACTATATACTACATACTATTCGCCATATCTCCCAAAGTTATTTACATATCTTGACGAAAGAAAGCTAAAATTGAAGAGGAAACCCCTCCATTTTGTCCTGTTGCGATAAGTGTCCTTTGCCCTTGAAGAAACGTTAAAATTTCTCTTATAACGTTTGTTTCTGTTTTTTAGTTTTTTCAAAATAAAACAGATTCGATTCCATTATATGTGGCTTTGACACACCATACTGTGGTTAACGAATGATAAAAGAGGAATATGTTACTGTGCCATTCAGAAGTACATACAGGGCATTCGTTAATATATGCACTTTCTTCACATTTTGAAAACCAATTTATACTTTCTGTACTACAAAGATGAATTTTGCATCACCCTGTATATTTTTTCGAAATCTCAACCAAATATGCTAACTAAATGTTCCACACATCATGATGGGAAAATAAATGCACAAATTACTACAAACTGCACAAAAAAATGAACGTAGTACCTGTTGTTTAGAAGAAATAGTTAACCCTCTCACGGCTGATGAGACCACGTGACACTCGTTGTAACTGGAAAATATATGGCTTCAACCACTAATTTCTTCAATTTTTTGTAAAAAACTCTCCTATTTGGTATATATATGTTGTTAGGCAACTATTCAACAATATAGCATATGTCATTCTACATATATATTATATTCTTATCCATTGTTACTATATACTACATACTATTCGCCATATCTCCCAAAGTTATTTACATATTTTGACGAAATAAAGCTAAAATTGAAGAGGAAACCCCTCCATTTTGTCCTGTTGCGATAAGTGTCCTTTGCTCTTGAAGAAACGTTAAAATTCCTCTTGTAACGTTGGTTCCTGTTTTTTAGTTTTTTTCAAAATAAAACAGATTCGATTCCATTATATATGGCTTTGACACACCATACTGTGGTTAACGAATGATAAAAGAAGGAATATGTTACTGTGCCATTCAGAAGTACATAAAGGGCATTCGTTAATATATGCACTTTCTTCACATTTTGAAAACCAATTTATACTTTCTGTACTACAAAGCTGAATTTTGCATCACCCTGTATATTTTTTCCAAATCTCAACCAAATATGCTAAATAAATGTTCTACACATCATGATGGGAAAATAAATGCACAAATTACTACAAACTGCACAAAAAAATGAACGTAGTCCCTGTTGCTTTAGAAGAAATAGTTAACCCTCTCAAGACTGATGAGACCACGTGACACTCGTTGTAACTGGAAAATATATGGCTTCAACCACTAATTTCTTCAATTTTTTGTAAAAAAACTCTCCTATTTGGTATATATATGTTGTTAGGCAACTATTCAACAATATAGCATATGTCATTCTACATATATATTATATTGTTATCCATTGTTACTATATACTACATACTATTCGCCATATCTCCCAAAGTTATTTACATATTTTGACGAAATAAAACTCAAATTGAAGGGCAAACCTATCCATTTTGTACGGTGTCGTTACAGGTCCTTTGTCCTTGAAGAAACATTAAAAATCCTCTTATAAAGTTTGTTTCTCTTTTTTAGTTTTTTCAAAATAAAACAGATTCGATTCCATTATATGTGGCTTTGACACACCATACTATGGTTAACGAATGATAAAAGAGAAATATTTTACTGTGCCATTCAGAAGTACATACAGGGCATTCGTTAATATATGCAATTTCTTCACATTTTGAAAACCAATTTATGCTTTCTGTACTACAAAGATGAATTTTGCATCACCCTGTACATTTTTTCGAAATCTCAACCAAATATGCTAACTAAATGTTCTACACATCATCATGGGAAACTAATGGACAAATTACTACAAACTGCACTAAAAAATGAACGTAGTACCTGTTGCTTTAGAAGAAATAGTTAACCCTCTCACGGCTGATGAGACCACGTGACACTCGTTGTAACTGGAAAATATATGGCTTCAACCACTAATTTCTTCAATTTTTGTTTAACAAACTCTCCTATTTGGTACATATATGTTGTTAGGCAACTATTCAACAATATAGCATATGTCATTCTACATATATATTATATTGTTATCCATTGTTACTATATACTACATACTATTCGCCATATCTCCCAAAGTTATTTACATATTTTGACGAAAGAAAGCTAAAATTGAAGAGGAAACCCCTCCATTTTGTCGTGTTGCGATAAGTGTCCTTTGCCCTTGAAGAAACGTTAAAATTCCACTTGTAACGTTTGTTTCTGTTTTTTAGTTTTTTTCAAAATAAAACAGATTCGATTCCATTATATGTTTTTCACACACCATACTGTGGTTAACGAATGATAAAAGAGGAATATGTTACTGTACCATTCAGAAGTACATACAGGGCATTCGTTAATATATGCACTTTCTTCACATTTTGAAAACCAATTTATACTTTCTGTACTACAAAGATGAATGTTGCATCACCCTGTATATTTTTTCGAAATCTCAACCAAATATGCTAACTAAATGTTCTACACATCATGATGGGAAAATAAATGCACAAATTACTACAAACTGCAAAAAAAATGAACGTAGTACCTGTTGCTTTAGAAGAAATAGTTAACCCTCTCACGGCTGATGAGACCACGTGACACTCGTTGTAACTGGAAAATGTAAGGCTTCAACCACTAATTTCTTCAATTTTTAAAAAACTTTCCTATTTGGTATATATTTGTTGTTAGGCAACTATTCAACAATATATCATATGTCATTCTACATATATATTATATTATTAATCATTGTTACTATATACTACATACTATTCGCCATATCTTCCAAACTTATTTACATATTTTGACATAATAAAGCTAAAATTGAAGAGGAAACCTCTCCACTTTGTCCTGTTGCGATAAGGGTCCTTTGCCCTTGAAGAAAGGTTAAAATTCCTCTTGTAACGTTTTTTCCGTTTTTTTGTTTTTTCAAAATAAAACAGATTCGATTCCATTATATGTGGCTTTGACACACCATACTGTGGTTAACGAATGATAAAAGAGGAATATGTTACTGTGCCATTCAGAAGTACATACAGGACATTCGTTAATATATGCACTTTCTTCACATTTTGAAAACCAAATTATACTTTCTGTACTACAAAGCTGAATTTTGCATCACTATATATATTTTTTCCAAATCTCAACCAAATATGCTAACTAAATGTTCTACACATCATCATGGGAAAATAAATGCACAAATTACTACAAATTGCACTAAAAAATGAACGTAGTACCTGTTTCTTTAGAAGAAATAGTTAACCCTCTCACGGCTGATGAGACCACGTGACACTCGTTGTAACTGGAAAATGTATGGCTTCAACCACTAATTTCTTCAATTTTTTGTAAAAAACTCTCCTATTTGGTATATATGTTGTTAGGCAACTATTCAACAATATAGCATATGTCATTCTATATATATATTATATTGTTATCCATTGTTACTATATACTACATACTATTCGCCATATCTCCCAAAGTTATTTACATATCTTGACGAAAGAAAGCTAAAATTGAAGAGGAAACCCCTCCATTTTGTCCTGTTGCGATAAGTGTCCTTTGCCCTTGAAGAAACGTTAAAATTTCTCTTATAACGTTTGTTTCTGTTTTTTAGTTTTTTCAAAATAAAACAGATTCGATTCCATTATATGTGGCTTTGACACACCATACTGTGGTTAACGAATGATAAAAAAGGAATATGTTACTGTGCCATTCAGAAGTACATACAGGGCATTCGTTAATATATGCACTTTCTTCACATTTTGAAAACCAATTTATACTTTCTGTACTACAAAGATGAATTTTGCATCACCCTGTATATTTTTTCGAAATCTCAACCAAATATGCTAACTAAATGTTCCACACATCATGATGGGAAAATAAATGCACAAATTACTACAAACTGCACAAAAAAATGAACGTAGTACCTGTTGTTTAGAAGAAATAGTTAACCCTCTCACGGCTGATGAGACCACGTGACACTCGTTGTAACTGGAAAATATATGGCTTCAACCACTAATTTCTTCAATTTTTTGTAAAAAACTCTCCTATTTGGTATATATATGTTGTTAGGCAACTATTCAACAATATAGCATATGTCATTCTACATATATATTATATTCTTATCCATTGTTACTATATACTACATACTATTCGCCATATCTCCCAAAGTTATTTACATATTTTGACGAAATAAAGCTAAAATTGAAGAGGAAACCCCTCCATTTTGTCCTGTTGCGATAAGTGTCCTTTGCTCTTGAAGAAACGTTAAAATTCCTCTTGTAACGTTGGTTCCTGTTTTTTAGTTTTTTTCAAAATAAAACAGATTCGATTCCATTATATATGGCTTTGTCACACCAAACTGTGGTTAACGAATGATAAAAGAAGGAATATGTTACTCTGCCATTCAGAAGTACATACAGGGCATTCGTTAATATATGCACTTTCTTCACATTTTGAAAACCAATTTATACTTTCTGTACTACAAAGATGAATTTTGCATCACCCTGAATATTTTTTCGAAATCTCAACCAAATATGCTAACTAAATGTTCCACACATCATGATGGGAAAATAAATGCACAAATTACTACAAACTGCACAAAAAAATGAACGTAGTACCTGTTGTTTAGAAGAAATAGTTAACCCTCTCACGGCTGATGAGACCACGTGACACTCGTTGTAACTGGAAAATATATGGCTTCAACCACTAATTTCTTCAATTTTTTGTAAAAAACTCTCCTATTTGGTATATATATGTTGTTAGGCAACTATTCAACAATATAGCATATGTCATTCTACATATATATTATATTCTTATCCATTGTTACTATATACTACATACTATTCGCCATATCTCCCAAAGTTATTTACATATTTTGACGAAATAAAGCTAAAATTGAAGAGGAAACCCCTCCATTTTGTCCTGTTGCGATAAGTGTCCTTTGCTCTTGAAGAAACGTTAATATTCCTCTTGTAACGTTGGTTCCTGTTTTTTAGTTTTTTTCAAAATAAAACAGATTCGATTCCATTATATATGGCTTTGTCACACCATACTGTGGTTAACGAATGATAAAAGAAGGAATATGTTACTCTGCCATTCAGAAGTACATACAGGGCATTCGTTAATATATGCACTTTCTTCACATTTTGAAAACCAATTTATACTTTCTGTACTACAAAGCTGAATTTTGCATCACCCTGTATATTTTTTCCAAATCTCAACCAAATATGCTAAATAAATGTTCTACACATCATGATGGGAAAATAAATGCACAAATTACTACAAACTGCACAAAAAAATGAACGTAGTCCCTGTTGCTTTAGAAGAAATAGTTAACCCTCTCAAGACTGATGAGACCACGTGACACTCGTTGTAACTGGAAAATATATGGCTTCAACCACTAATTTCTTCAATTTTTTGTAAAAAAACTCTCCTATTTGGTATATATATGTTGTTAGGCAACTATTCAACAATATAGCATATGTCATTCTACATATATATTATATTGTTATCCATTGTTACTATATACTACATACTATTCGCCATATCTCCCTAAGTTATTTACATATTTTGACGAAATAAAACTCAAATTGAAGGGCAAACCTATCCATTTTGTACGGTGTCGTTACAGGTCCTTTGTCCTTGAAGAAACATTAAAAATCCTCTTATAACGTTTGTTTCTCTTTTTTAGTTTTTTCAAAATAAAACAGATTCGATTCCATTATATGTGGCTTTGACACACCATACTATGGTTAACGAATGATAAAAGAGAAATATTTTACTGTGCCATTCAGAAGTACATACAGGGCATTCGTTAATATATGCAATTTCTTCACATTTTGAAAACCAATTTATGCTTTCTGTACTACAAAGATGAATTTTGCATCACCCTGTACATTTTTTCGAAATCTCAACCAAATATGCTAACTAAATGTTCTACACATCATCATGGGAAACTAATGGACAAATTACTACAAACTGCACTAAAAAATGAACGTAGTACCTGTTGCTTTAGAAGAAATAGTTAACCCTCTCACGGCTGATGAGACCACGTGACACTCGTTGTAACTGGAAAATATATGGCTTCAACCACTAATTTCTTCAATTTTTGTTTAACAAACTCTCCTATTTGGTACATATATGTTGTTAGGCAACTATTCAACAATATAGCATATGTCATTCTACATATATATTATATTCTTATCCATTGTTACTGTATACTACATACTATTCGCCATATCTCCCAAAGTTATTTACATATTTTGACAAAATAAGGCTCAAATTGAAGAGCAAAGCCCTCCATTTTGTACGGTTGCGATAGAGGTCCTTTGCCCTTGAAGAAACGTTAAAATTCCTCTTCTAACGTTTGTTTCTCTTTTTTAGTTTTTTCAAAATAAAACAGATTCGATTCCATTATATGTGGCTTTGACACACCATACTATGGTTAACGAATGATAAAAGAGGAATATGTTACTGTGCCATTCAGAAGTACATACAGGGCATTCGTTAATATATACAATTTCTTCACATTTTGAAAACCAAATTAAACTTTCTGTACTACAAACCTGAATTTTGCATCACCCTGTATATTTTTTACAAATCTCAACCAAATATGCTAACTAAATGTTCTACACATCATCATGGGAAACTAATGGACAAATTACTACAAACTGCACTAAAAAATGAACGTAGTACCTGTTGCTTTAGAAGAAATAGTTAACCCTCTCACTGCTGATGAGACCACGTGACACTCGTTGTAACTGGAAAATGTAAGGCTTCAACCACTAATTTCTTCAATTTTTAAAAAAACTTTCCTATTTGGTATATATTTGTTGTTAGGCAACTATTCAACAATATAGCATATGTCATTCTACATATATATTATATTATTAATCATTGTTACTATATACTACATACTATTCTCCATATCTCCCAAAGTTATTTACATATTTTGACAAAATAAGGCTCAAATTGAAGAGCAAAGCCCTCCATTTTGTCCTGTTGCGATAAGTGTCCTTTGCCCTTGAAGAAACGTTAAAATTCCTCTTCTAACGTTTGTTTCTCTTTTTTTAGTTTTTTCAAAATAAAACAGATTCGATTCCATTATATGTGGCTTTGACACACCATACTATGGTTAACGAATGATAAAAGAGGAATATGTTACTGTGCCATTCAGAAGTACATACAGGACATTCGTTAATATATGCACTTTCTTCACATTTTGAAAACCAAATTAAACTTTCTGTACTACAAAGCTGAATTTTGCATCACTATATATATTTTTAGCAAATCTCAACCAAATATGCTAACTAAATGTTCTACACATCATCATGAGAAAATAAATGCACAAATTACTACAAATTGCACTAAAAAATGAACGTAGTACCTGTTTCTTTAGAAGAAATAGTTAACCCTCTCACGGCTGATGAGACCACGTGACACTCGTTGTAACTGGAAAATGTATGGCTTCAACCACTAATTTCTTCAATTTTTTGTAAAAAACTCTCCTATTTGGTATATATGTTGTTAGGCAACTATTCAACAATATAGCATATGTCATTCTATATATATATTATATTGTTATCCATTGTTACTATATACTACATACTATTCGCCATATCTCCCAAAGTTATTTACATATCTTGACGAAAGAAAGCTAAAATTGAAGAGGAAACCCCTCCATTTTGTCCTGTTGCGATAAGTGTCCTTTGCCCTTGAAGAAACGTTAAAATTTCTCTTATAACGTTTGCTTCTGTTTTTTAGTTTTTTCAAAATAAAACAGATTCGATTCCATTATATGTGGCTTTGACACACCATACTGTGGTTAACGAATGATAAAAGAGGAATATGTTACTGTGCCATTCAGAAGTACATACAGGGCATTCGTTAATATATGCACTTTCTTCACATTTTGAAAACCAATTTATACTTTCTGTACTACAAAGATGAATTTTGCATCACCCTGTATATTTTTTCGAAATCTCAACCAAATATGCTAACTAAATGTTCCACACATCATGATGGGAAAATAAATGCACAAATTACTACAAACTGCACAAAAAAATGAACGTAGTACCTGTTGTTTAGAAGAAATAGTTAACCCTCTCACGGCTGATGAGACCACGTGACACTCGTTGTAACTGGAAAATATATGGCTTCAACCACTAATTTCTTCAATTTTTTGTAAAAAACTCTCCTATTTGGTATATATATGTTGTTAGGCAACTATTCAACAATATAGCATATGTCATTCTACATATATATTATATTCTTATCCATTGTTACTATATACTACATACTATTCGCCATATCTCCCAAAGTTATTTACATATTTTGACGAAATAAAGCTAAAATTGAAGAGGAAACCCCTCCATTTTGTCCTGTTGCGATAAGTGTCCTTTGCTCTTGAAGAAACGTTAAAATTCCTCTTGTAACGTTGGTTCCTGTTTTTTAGTTTTTTTCAAAATAAAACAGATTCGATTCCATTATATATGGCTTTGACACACCATACTGTGGTTAACGAATGATAAAAGAAGGAATATGTTACTCTGCCATTCAGAAGTACATACAGGGCATTCGTTAATATATGCACTTTCTTCACATTTTGAAAACCAATTTATACTTTCTGTACTACAAAGCTGAATTTTGCATCACCCTGTATATTTTTTCCAAATCTCAACCAAATATGCTAAATAAATGTTCTACACATCATGATGGGAAAATAAATGCACAAATTACTACAAACTGCACAAAAAAATGAACGTAGTCCCTGTTGCTTTAGAAGAAATAGTTAACCCTCTCAAGACTGACGAGACCACGTGACACTCGTTGTAACTGGAAAATATATGGCTTCAACCACTAATTTCTTCAATTTTTTGTAAAAAAACTCTCCTATTTGGTATATATATGTTGTTAGGCAACTATTCAACAATATAGCATATGTCATTCTACATATATATTATATTGTTATCCATTGTTACTATATACTACATACTATTCGCCATATCTCCCTAAGTTATTTACATATTTTGACGAAATAAAACTCAAATTGAAGGGCAAACCTATCCATTTTGTACGGTGTCGTTACAGGTCCTTTGTCCTTGAAGAAACATTAAAAATCCTCTTATAACGTTTGTTTCTCTTTTTTAGTTTTTTCAAAATAAAACAGATTCGATTCCATTATATGTGGCTTTGACACACCATACTATGGTTAACGAATGATAAAAGAGAAATATTTTACTGTGCCATTCAGAAGTACATACAGGGCATTCGTTAATATATGCAATTTCTTCACATTTTGAAAACCAATTTATGCTTTCTGTACTACAAAGATGAATTTTGCATCACCCTGTACATTTTTTCGAAATCTCAACCAAATATGCTAACTAAATGTTCTACACATCATCATGGGAAACTAATGGACAAATTACTACAAACTGCACTAAAAAATGAACGTAGTACCTGTTGCTTTAGAAGAAATAGTTAACCCTCTCACGGCTGATGAGACCACGTGACACTCGTTGTAACTGGAAAATATATGGCTTCAACCACTAATTTCTTCAATTTTTGTTTAACAAACTCTCCTATTTGGTACATATATGTTGTTAGGCAACTATTCAACAATATAGCATATGTCATTCTACATATATATTATATTCTTATCCATTGTTACTGTATACTACATACTATTCGCCATATCTCCCAAAGTTATTTACATATTTTGACAAAATAAGGCTCAAATTGAAGAGCAAAGCCCTCCATTTTGTACGGTTGCGATAGAGGTCCTTTGCCCTTGAAGAAACGTTAAAATTCCTCTTCTAACGTTTGTTTCTCTTTTTTAGTTTTTTCAAAATAAAACAGATTCGATTCCATTATATGTGGCTTTGACACACCATACTATGGTTAACGAATGATAAAAGAGGAATATGTTACTGTGCCATTCAGAAGTACATACAGGGCATTCGTTAATATATACAATTTCTTCACATTTTGAAAACCAAATTAAACTTTCTGTACTACAAACCTGAATTTTGCATCACCCTGTATATTTTTTACAAATCTCAACCAAATATGCTAACTAAATGTTCTACACATCATCATGGGAAACTAATGGACAAATTACTACAAACTGCACTAAAAAATGAACGTAGTACCTGTTGCTTTAGAAGAAATAGTTAACCCTCTCACGGCTGATGAGACCACGTGACACTCGTTGTAACTGGAAAATGTAAGGCTTCAACCACTAATTTCTTCAATTTTTAAAAAAACTTTCCTATTTGGTATATATTTGTTGTTAGGCAACTATTCAACAATATAGCATATGTCATTCTACATATATATTATATTATTAATCATTGTTACTATATACTACATACTATTCGCCATATCTCCCAAAGTTATTTACATATTTTGACAAAATAAGGCTCAAATTGAAGAGCAAAGCCCTCCATTTTGTCCTGTTGCGATAAGTGTCCTTTGCCCTTGAAGAAACGTTAAAATTCCTCTTCTAACGTTTGTTTCTCTTTTTTTAGTTTTTTCAAAATAAAACAGATTCGATTCCATTATATGTGGCTTTGACACACCATACTATGGTTAACGAATGATAAAAGAGGAATATGTTACTGTGCCATTCAGAAGTACATACAGGACATTCGTTAATATATGCACTTTCTTCACATTTTGAAAACCAAATTAAACTTTCTGTACTACAAAGCTGAATTTTGCATCACTATATATATTTTTAGCAAATCTCAACCAAATATGCTAACTAAATGTTCTACACATCATCATGAGAAAATAAATGCACAAATTACTACAAATTGCACTAAAAAATGAACGTAGTACCTGTTTCTTTAGAAGAAATAGTTAACCCTCTCACGGCTGATGAGACCACGTGACACTCGTTGTAACTGGAAAATGTATGGCTTCAACCACTAATTTCTTCAATTTTTTGTAAAAAACTCTCCTATTTGGTATATATGTTGTTAGGCAACTATTCAACAATATAGCATATGTCATTCTATATATATATTATATTGTTATCCATTGTTACTATATACTACATACTATTCGCCATATCTCCCAAAGTTATTTACATATCTTGACGAAAGAAAGCTAAAATTGAAGAGGAAACCCCTCCATTTTGTCCTGTTGCGATAAGTGTCCTTTGCCCTTGAAGAAACGTTAAAATTTCTCTTATAACGTTTGCTTCTGTTTTTTAGTTTTTTCAAAATAAAACAGATTCGATTCCATTATATGTGGCTTTGACACACCATACTGTGGTTAACGAATGATAAAAGAGGAATATGTTACTGTGCCATTCAGAAGTACATACAGGGCATTCGTTAATATATGCACTTTCTTCACATTTTGAAAACCAATTTATACTTTCTGTACTACAAAGATGAATTTTGCATCACCCTGTATATTTTTTCGAAATCTCAACCAAATATGCTAACTAAATGTTCCACACATCATGATGGGAAAATAAATGCACAAATTACTACAAACTGCACAAAAAAATGAACGTAGTACCTGTTGTTTAGAAGAAATAGTTAACCCTCTCACGGCTGATGAGACCACGTGACACTCGTTGTAACTGGAAAATATATGGCTTCAACCACTAATTTCTTCAATTTTTTGTAAAAAACTCTCCTATTTGGTATATATATGTTGTTAGGCAACTATTCAACAATATAGCATATGTCATTCTACATATATATTATATTCTTATCCATTGTTACTATATACTACATACTATTCGCCATATCTCCCAAAGTTATTTACATATCTTGACGAAAGAAAGCTAAAATTGAAGAGGAAACCCCTCCATTTTGTCCTGTTGCGATAAGTGTCCTTTGCTCTTGAAGAAACGTTAAAATTCCTCTTGTAACGTTGGTTCCTGTTTTTTAGTTTTTTTCAAAATAAAACAGATTCGATT
>NW_027656793.1:0-61143 GCF_964235325.1 Thermobia domestica
AGGTCTCCTACGCCAAAGGCGCGTACGCTAACCGCTTAGCCACCAAGGAGTCGCTACGCTGGATGACTTAAATGGAGAACTGAGAGGCACATACATAAGAAACAGCAGTGGAACTATCCAGAATTGCTCAATACTTTGGGGAGAACCTTAAGCTGGCTCTAAAAGAATACGTGAGCGCGTATACAGGAAGTTCATGCATTAACCAATTGGCCACGAAGAAGCACAGGAACACCTTATTGTTTAGGTACTACTCTAACAGATATTTTTCTATTTTTTATATTTCAAAAACCGGAATCCAATCATCTAATAACAACTGTTTAGTATAATCAGTGTCAAGGAAAGGAGGCGTCTATATATAAAACATCCACTGATACTAATCTCATTTTATTGAATTCGTATTCGTATTTGCTTCTCCTTTGCTACTTGTTTAAACCTTCCTGTTATTTTGCCCTTACTTTTCTCTCTGATACCAAATATGGCTGAAACGAAATAGTCGAAAAATACCGTAACTTCAATATAAGTTTTCAAAATCATTAAATTAATTTGAAGTACATTATTATGCAATACGTGCAGAAAAAAACGTAGATGACTAAATCATCAGCCTACAATTAGTGCATTAATCATAATTTGTTAACTCAAAATCCACTTGCACATAAAAGTGTTTGACAGTAAATATTGCAAAACGAATTTCAGGTTACTAACACTTGCCCAGTTAGAACTGGAGACATCTATTTGAATTACTGACACCGAGAATTTGACTCAAGATATTTCAACAACCAGAACATTGTATCTTTCACTTTTTTTATAAATTATTATTATTATTATTATTATTATTATTTAAGGTTACAACATTATCAGCACTAAACTGTGGAAAGAAGTTCTATACTTCTATTTTACGAAAAACCATATTTTTTCTGTGAACACAGAGAATCGTATACCTGTTTCAATTCGTACATCAGATCTTGCCGCTGGAGTTGACAAATGAATGAGAGGGCCAGCACCAGGCATAAAGTTATTTGATGGATCTTCTGCATAAATACGAACTTCAAAAGCATGGCCTCTAAGATTAATTTCATCCTGTCTCAACGGAAGTTTATCTCCGCTGGCAACCTGTCGATAGATATAACACGTTGTCAACATCTTAAAATAGGAAAAAAGTTCCATACATTTAAGTTACAAAAAAAAATGCACTCTAAAATAATTGCGTGATTATCACACTGAGCCACTCACAGCAACTGAATAATTTTACGTGTTGTATAATGTACGTGTACGTACTGCTATGTCCATTCAGAAAAAAATGAACGTTTTGCTGTCAAACACAAACGGCAAATGATATGTGTAAAAGATTTATGGTACAGCACCTACACCTACTTTACTCTGCTTTTCAACATATTCGCTACACACATTGAGGTAATTATCACAAAGTGATACTAGTTTTCTATATTGTCACTGTACTTTGTTGCCGCCAATGTTTGAGTTCACTAGCAGGGGGAAAGTGCTTTCCGGATAGTCTTTCAACTTGCGAAATAAGAGGAAATCAAACATCCTATCACATTCTGCAGTTCACAGTTGGCAAGATTCTCTATTTATCTCGCACATTTTAGGGCTCATACCTCGATATCGTTCATATCTGCACTGTCTCCTTAGTTGGCTCCAACTGAGGGGACGTAAGTACAGTATGTTGCAAGTTACAGTCGAATGTTTCTTCTTTCGAAAAATACTTTTTCATGTCTAATGAACTCAAAGATGAGATCATACGTGGTTCAATACACTGTCGGCAGCCGAGTACAATGCCGGTATAGAAAAACTGGCATCACGCTATAATTGCTTAAATGTGTAGGAAAGAAGTGTAAGGAAAGCAGCTTCTGTATCATAAATCTTTTGCATACATCGTCGGTTGTTTTGCTTCTTCACTAAAATTTATCTTTTTTTTCTGGATGGTCCTCATATTTTTTCAGCTGGTAAATAAATATACAAATATTTAGAACGCACTCATTCTGGTGTACTCCTTCTGTGGAAATTTATAGTCTATGACAAATTTATAATATTTTTCTGCAAGAATTGTAAGACGATAGAAATACGAAAGAGTAAAAGCTGACACAAATAGAATGGAAAAATAAATGCAACTATCTTCTACTATAACTTTGAGACGATAAACTTCTTTCTTCCGAAGCGACAGTATATTTATTACCTACTTTCCTTCGCTGAAATCTTTCCTCACCTTCCTTTCTTTTTGTCTATTCAGCGGTTACGGTTACTCCCTTCAGGAATATTTAGATTATAAATATGTTTTGGATTTGAATTGGGTTACGAAGGAACTATCAATGTTAAAGTCTACATCTACATACCTAAATTCTTATTATAAACAAAGACACCTAAGCGTGGAGAAAAGAGGTAAGGAGAACGATACCATGTAAGAGTTATGCTCAAGGACCTTATAAAATAAAGGATCTGCCTATACAACAAAATCGTGAAATCATACGTCACAGTTTTGCCAGCCCCACTCCGCCCACTAAGATCGCAAAATTTTGAGGGCAAAATTCATGGTGGAAAAGAGAGCACCCAATCAGACGATGCTCGTTTTTTTTTCTTTCTTCATTGAGTTAATAGAATGAAGATACATATGGGCAGATCCTCTATTTTATAACATCCTTAGTTATGCTACGTTCTATGTGTGCATCTCGCATGCTAGTGACATCTATTGTATGTTGTTCAAATCACTTGGCCTTGATACTTGTTTCTTCCATCAATAAATGGCAGCACAACAAATATGATAATTCTCCCAAAATTACAATTGACTTCAACGAGAAAAAGAAAAGGGCAATTTACCAGGAAAGGTGTCAATGGTTCTTGCCATGTATAACATTAAGATACAGTAATTTTAGTCTTCACACAGGCAGAAATTTAAGCTTATTTATTTAGGTACTTATTGATTCGTTTGAAAGGAACTAAAATAGTAATTAGGAGTATGGGCTTTTATTCTATATGATACGATACACTTGAAAAAAAAAAGTGTTTTTACACCTCCTGTGGTTAACCAAATTATACAGTGCGAACTATAATTTCATCTATTTTACGGAACATTGTTACTTGCTCACTAATATTCATTAGACTAGATGAAGTCACAGTTCCTACACAATAATTCACTTATTGATAGTTTTTAAAAATCCCAATCTCGTGCTAATTGATGGAAAACCCTCTCGTCAACATAAGACTTTCTTCACAAATGATTTACACCGTATTAACATTCGTATTTTAAATATGAAACAACGAACACATGGACAGGATTAATTGGTTCAACAAACAAAAGAATATCTGTTCGCAGAAAGAAAAAAAGGTGTCTAGATGACAATTCACACTAGATGGCAGCATGAGAGTCGATACTGCTGTTCCCCTCATGTGAAAAAGGTGTAACATACTATCTTGTATCTCCTAGTATCTTTACTCCATGGTCACTCGCGAGGACGACTGAGGAGTGCGGTGTTGCCATGTGCTTCTCGCGCAGAAGAAGAATCGTCTGCTTCCTCGTTGAGGGTGGGAGGGTCTGTGTGACAGTTTGGCAATGTGCGATGGTTACCATGGAGACGCGACAGGTTCTGAGCCTAAGGTTGGTTGACCTGCTGTCTTCTGCTCGCTCGCCGTGGCCTTGTGCAAAGCGGTCAGAAATCATCGTTCACCGGCCAGGGTATAGTCTATTACTCATTAATAATTTTTGTTGGCGCTGATGAAGTAAATACAGTATATGAAAAATCTCATATATATCCTGCCACAAAAATTCCCTCTATCCCTATTCGAGAAATGATTTTTCTAACAGGTTGGCATCACTGGTTTAAAACAATGATGTCAACCTGAAACGTTATAAAATCCCAACTCGAGAGGCAAAACTTCCCATTTTTCTCTTGAATTTTCCAGGCTATACTAAAAACAAAATTTTCTAAGAAAATATGAACAGTAAAATTAGTGTATATTTAATTTTCTTCAATATATGAGTAAATGATCCATAGCATAGTTCCGTTCGTCTATGCTTATCAAAAAATAATGAACTCAGATTTTTCTTAATTGAAAGAGAGAATTGAAAATAGTACATTTTGTCTTGAGTTTAGTATGTCCATCACGCTTTTGTGCCATGATCTTCCACTGAACATAAAACTAAATAAACTTCATTTTTCAGTCATTTCGGATGAAATGTTTTGGAAATGACGTTTGTCGTTTTACATTCTTCCGTTATTTCTGTTCTTTCTTTCATTTTTTTAAATACTAGATTAACGTACAATTAATGTTCCTTGGCACTTGTTTTTTGAGATTCACAAGTTACTAATACACAAATCACTTTAACACTAATATGCATTTTGCAGTATGTCGATTAAAAGTAGGGAATTCGTGTTATTATTCTGTTCAAAATCTCTTGTCACGAATTCCGTCGAGGAATTCGAAGGTTAAAATATATAAAACGATAATTATGCCTGTTGTTCTGTATGGCTGCAAAACATGGTCGCTTACTCGGAAGGAAGAACCTAGACTGAAAATATTTGAGAACAAGATCCTGAGACGAAAATTCGGACGGGAATAGGGAATGGCGGGAACTTCATACCAAGAAACTACATAATTTATACGGTTTCCCAAACATTGTTAGGGTCATCACGTCTGGGAGGCTCAGATGGGCAGGTCATGTAGCCAGGATGGAAGAAAGTAGGAACGCTTTCAAAGTCTTAAATGGCAGACCAACCGGGAAACGATAATTAGGAAGACCTAGGCGCAGATGAGAGGACAATACTAAGATGGATCTCGCAGAAATGGGAATACAAACTAGAAACTGAATCCAGTTGGCTAAGGACAGAAGTCAGTGGAGAGCTTTTGTGAACGCGGCATTGAACCTCCGGGTTCCATAGGTCATAGAGTTGGTTAGTTAGTTATGCATTTTACAGTAACAAAATTTGACAATCAGCATTGATTTCACGTTTACTGAACTCGCTTGTCTACTCGCCCATAGAGAATTTTATTGGCGTCAATGGAATAGATATATGAAAAATCCCATAAATCCTGCCCATTTTTACGGAAATTCCCTTTATCCCATTTCGAGAAATCATTCTCAAACCAGTTGAAAATGCTCCAAGAGCATTGTCAGAACGAGCTTAAAAAGAATGGAGAGATAGAGCAGGAAGGATAAGTGTGATTATTTCTAGATGTAAAAGTAAATCTTTTTATCCACACCTTGTTCTGTTTCTCGCAAAATATTCTCTCTCTACAACTTATAGTTCCCGAGATATGGCTTCTTAAATTTCCCGAAATTCGAAGTTTTTTTGGCCAATATCTGAGTAACGGTGGCCAGTTGATAAGTGGCCACCGGTTACTATTTGGTACCAAAATATTCACCATCCTCTTAGGTATTGATCAACACCAATATGATCTCTGTGTGACTTACGGTTCCCGAGATATGACTCCTTAAACATCTGGAAATCGGCCATTTTTTGACCAATATCACGAGAACGGCAAGTCATAGAGAGATGACATTTGTGTTAATCAATACTTAAGAGAATGGTAAGATTTTGGTACCGATATTAATTGGTGGTCACTGACCAAATCAGTGGCCTCCGGTTACTATTTGGTACCAAATATTTACAATCCTCTTAGGTATTGATCAACACCAATATGATCTCTCCATGACTTATGGTTCCTGAGATGTGGCTCCTTAAATCTCTGGAAATCGGTCATTTTTTACCAATATCTCACGAACGGTAAGAGTGACTCAAAAAATGTAATCACCTTCTCAGATACAGTAGTTTTTGATGCTCCCACGGGTTGGCATCACTGGTTTAAAAACTATTATTTAAAATAACTAGTTTGCGTGTTTCACAACATGCACTACAAAAATAGTTGGAATCGAACCCGGGATTAACCCACTTGACCGACATGGAACTTTTTTTTTTTTTTTTTTTTTGTCCGTCGTCCCGCTAAAGGGTTTTGCCCTTTCTTCGGGTAAGTGCTTTATATAAAATGTAGTTTGCAATTTAATGTGGTCGGTCTAAGAGGTGCACAAGTATATAATATTTATTTATTTATTAAATACATATAAACAGAGAGGAGATGGAAGGGTGACAATAACATCTAATGAAGTACAAGCATACTATAAGCATGAGACAGCAATATTGTTGAAAATAATAAGTTTATTACCATGTAGTGCGGAGTTAAGACGAGTGCAAAACTGGAATGAATATGGTACAGGAGGCAATATGGAGAGAAGTAGATGAAGATGAAATGAAGTGCTCTGAACGCCACATCACAAGGTATTTGTTAGTACAGACGAATGCGAGTTATGTTCTGTTCCTGGGGCGATTCAGGAACTGATGGAGACAGAGGAAGCCCATGTTAATAGGTGGTTACGGTGCGTGTGATGGATATATGAATGATGAAAGCTCACGTGGTTCGTAGATGTGAAAGATTTCGGGATCCACTACACCATCATCGAGTTGCAAATGATAAAGAGTCATGAAGTGCTGTAGGGGAGTATCAACGTAAGCTGAGGGTGCGTCGTGATCTCGATCGTACCGTAGGATATCAAGTAACATGGGATGCTGCTGGTCAATTCGCTTGCAAACGTACCGTGTACGAAGCTGTTCAAGATGGTGCAATAAAGGTGGAAAGTCAATCAGCTCGTAAAGTAACTGTGTCGGATGCGGTAAGCGGATGCGATGTGCTAGGCGTAGAGCATGGCGCTCTAGGATAGCCAACTTCTGATAGAATTTGGGCGGTGCAGATGTCCAGGCAGTGTGACCGTATGTTAATGTACTGCGCATAAATGCTTTATATGTATGAAGTACTGTTAACGGTTTTAAACCCCAGGTTGTACCAACTAGGCGCTTGAGGAGGTTGAGCCGATTTTGCGCTTGGCGTATGATCTTGGTGAGGTGTGGGGTCCAAGTAAGTTTGGAGTCAAATATGACACCAAGATAAGTAAGAGTATTTAACGGCACGACAGGTGTATGGTCTACTTGAAGGTTTAATCGACTTGGATTCCTGTAGATACGTGAACGGCGTCTACGTGGCAGGAAAACAATAGCCTGAGTTTTGGTAGAATTAATACTTAATCGCCATACATTACACCAGTCAACGAATGCATCAATTGCCGTTTGCATAGTTTTACTAATGGATTCTACTGTGCGGGCTGTCGTAAAAAAGGCGGTGTCGTCAGCAAACTGAAATATGTTGATGTTGTTTGGAACCACAAGGTCGGCAACATACAGTAGGTATAATAAAGGAGACAGTGACGAGCCTTGAGGAACACCAGATTGGATGAAGATCGGATGAGAAAGTGTTCCGTTAATAGAGATATATGCTAGTCGCCCTAGTAAGAAAGAATGGATGAATCTGATATAAGAGGATGGTAGAAAATAGTTATGGAGTTTGTACAGTAAACCAGGGTGCCAAACTTTGTCGAAAGCTTTTTCTAGATCAAAGGCTACCAGACAAGAAGGAAAACCTGTGTTGTATTGATCATAAATAGCCGTAGATAGTCGTAATAACTGATCCATTGTACTAAAATGGGGTCGAAACCGGCTTGATGAATAGGAAGTAGATTATGAGTTGCAAAATGAGCGTGCAAGCGGCGGACTAGAATGCGTTCTAATATTTTGCAAAGGCAACTGGTGAGATGAATAGGGCGATAGGACTGTACGTCAGTTGAAGGTTTGTTAGGTTTGGGAAATAGAAGAACTTTCGAGTATTTCCAGTCGATTGGAAAAAATCCAGTTCGCAGGATGAAAGTATATATGGCGCTGAGAAAAAGTAGAAAAGCAGGTGATGCTTGCCTGACGAGAACATAGGTAACAGAATCAAAGCCTGGTGCATGTTTCGTTTACGGAGCAATGTTTGGCGAATATCATCTGGTTGGATCGGAGTGGTAAGTTGATTATTGGGCTCTAAAGAGTGGCTGATAGATGGGCGCAGAGAAGCAGATGTTGGATCTGTACGTCTGTTTATTGAATTTTGTAGGTGCTGCGGTGTATGCCAACCAGGAAGAGGTGTAAAAATATCTTGAAAAAATGATGCAAACGTATTCGCTTTATCCATATCAGTGATCACTGCCTGATTATTGTGAACAATGGGGTATGGTGTGCGGGATACTGTACCGGTGAGTTGATGGAATTTGTGCCAATATTTACTGGGGTGTGATTCACTTGCAAGTGTGTTGCAAGTTTGAATCCAATGGCGTTTCTTATAGGCAACAATATAATTGTGCGTAATTCTAAGGTATTGGCGATGAAGTCTAAGCGCTTCAAGATTACCCGTAGCGAGGTACTCACGATGTGCTCGACGAGAAGCGGATATGAAAGGTAAATAGTGCGGAGGCAATTTTGGTTTATGTAATTGTACTTCTGCTGTTGGAATGGAACGGTGTGCTGCTTCTTGAATAGATTCAGTAAGATTAGCAATTGTGTGATCAAGATCGTATTGTGTAGTAGGTATAAGCAAGTTATTAACAGCAGTGTCCAGATCGGAGCGATATTGTTCCCAATTGGCTCGTTTGTAGCAGAATACTTTCTGAGGAGGTATGTTAGAGTGAGAGCGAGGAGAACAGTGAAGTGTAAGTTTGATAGGCACATGATCACTACCAATTGAATCAAGCACATCGATATGAATACTCTGCGAAAGAGATGTTGATGTGATGACAACATCAGGAGTAGTATTGCTGACGGGGCGTGTAGGTTTCGGTAGAACATGGAACTCAGCAACTGTTTCAGTGTGAAGAAAGTCTAAAAAGTTAGTTTTGTCCCTCTGTGACCGACTATGAATGTTTAGATCCGCCATGATAATGTAGTGCCGAAAGGTAGAATCGATGTATCGAAAAAAGTCGTAGTTGATTGGTTTGCCTGGTCGAAAATATATGGTAGCGAAGGTAACAGTGCGGCCTCGAAAATAAATAGTCGTGACATTATGCTCAGGAAGGTGGAGTGTGAGCGGAAGTGGAACCGTGACTGCTCTATAAGGAAGGCGTTGGCTAACACCTATAGCTGTACCTCCGTAGACTCTTGGACCAGATGGAGCATCATGTCGGAGCAAGTGATATTTCGAAAAGTAACAGTTCAAATGAGGTGCGAGGTACGTTTCGTTAAGTGCAAAGGCTGCAATTTGTTCTTCTTGAAGAAGTTGTGTAAAGAGCACATGGTGTGTTAAGACTGATCGAATGTTAAGAAAAAGTAAGTTATAAGCCATAATGATACGTATTATTCTAGCGTATGCAGAAGTACCCATATTAAACGTAGACTTCGAGTGGTTGAATTTGAAAGTGAACTGTAGGTCCGGAATATGTAGCATGAAGTTGTAGTTTAAACATTAATTTGGCTGCATACATGATCTGATTCAGGATATGATTGCGATCAAAAGGATGGATATTTTGTAGAGAAATAGTGAGGAAGCGTAATAGGTCTTCAACAGTTATTGGATGGCGCAGCGAATTTGCTGGCGGTGTTGGAGTGTCAACAGAGCGTATGGGTACAACGAGTTCTGGCTTAGCTGGATCGGGTTTAGGTTTAGCTTTACACTTGTAGCTATAGGTAGGGTGTCCCTCAGAACATCGAACGCAATGTGGTGGCTCCTTAAGATTAGGGCAGCTTTTTGTGGGATGGTCAAGTGAACAGTAGCCACATTTGATGGTGTTCGGACACTCAGATGTCGGATGGGAATTGTATTGTTGGCATTTCTCGCATCTAACAGGCAGAGGTGCTGGTGTGCGAGATGGTTCCACCTTGTAACGACGCCGGTATATATAGGCACCGTGGAGAAGCAGTTGGTCGATCAGTTGTTGTTGATCAGTAAGAATGCGGACTAAGTATGTTGGACCCTGGTTATTCTTGATACGTATACAACGCTTGACAGGTAGTCCTTCTTGGTGTAATTCGGAGTAAATTTCCTCATCAGTGAATTCAGGTTCCACTCCCCGTATGACGACAGATAACATTGGAGGACGCCGTGGTGGAGGTGGTGTTTTTCGTCCGCTGGAACTTAATGTTGATATTTTTGCTTTTAACCCAAAAATTTCGAAAGTAGCTTTGTTGCGGACATGTGTAGCGAAGTTCGGATTTGTCGATTTCAGAATGATACCCCGGCGCGTCTTGATGATTTCACGTATTTCTGGACGAGGAACATACTTTACTAGTTGTTGAAAGACAGCGCGCACTGTGTCGTATTTTGGATCGAAATCAGTTAGTAGGAAGTTATAAATTGTTTCTTGGTGTAAAGTTGATTGATTTCCAGTGGAAGTGGATGCCCAATCCATATTGTTGCTGACATTAGTAGCAGTAGGATCTGTTATTGGTGTAAGCCGTTGTTTCTTGGGATCTAAGGTTTGTTCGCCGTCAGAGAGGGATCTGGATCGAATTCGTTGTCCGGTAGTGACACAGTTTGCATAAGTGGTAGGAACAGTGGTGGTAGTTGGTACTAGCCGTGTAGTGCCGGTAACAATACGCGGTTGCGTTTTTTGGCGACCATGTGGGCCAATGTTCAATGCAGTTGTTTGAACAAGAGTCGATGGACCGGAAGCATTGCCAGAGTCCGTCATAGGGATGAGAGTTCTAGGGCCAAAGCCGAAGAGGAAGCACTAATAAAATCGGTATCCGGTGGAGGTGCCAAAGTCGTCAATTAGTATTGGTGATATAGGCCTCCGAAGAGGAGAATATCAAAAACAAATCGTAAGCCCAAGAGAATTGCAAGATCGTCAACAGTAAAGTCAATTAGATAATTTAGCCTCCGTAGAGGCTTAAACCAATTCGACGGTTGTTTCCTTAATCCTCAGTGAGGCAAGTAATCCAACCGTATTTCAGAAGTTCGCGATGGGATGGATAATTCAGTGACTCGCTTATTTTTCCCCGCCAGCTACGGATACCCTATTTTTTTACCTGGTTAGAGATTCCAGGTGGCCAGTTGACATGGAAGTCAGTCAGTCCTTGTCGTGGCTGTTGTTGAGTAGTGAAGTGACGGGCTTGAGCCCTTGCCTTCCATGTTTGTTGCGGCGTGGTTTGTTGTGAGTGGCGTAACTGTTCTTCGGGGCCGCAACTGTCGCTGGCTCCGGGCTGGTCATCTGGGGTGTTCAGGGGCGAGGCATCCTGTACAAATGTCTTCTTGGTTCTTTGGTGGCGATGTTCTCAATGTGTGGGTATGCAGAACTTCTGACCTGGCGCCAGAAGGAAGCTGATTGTTGTTGTCTGACCTCATTCAGCGTCGCCAATTTGAGATCTTCATGAAGTTGAGCCACCCTGGTGTCCCACGAGTGTCCTGTGATTGCTCTCGCAGTTTTGTTTTGAACCACTTGCAGCTGGCGGAGATGTGTGTGTGGTACATGGCCCCAGGCTTGGTGGGCGTACAGCAGTACCGATCTGATGCACATCTTGTAGACGTGAAGCTTGGTTTCGTGAGTGATTTGGGGGCTCAGGAAGAGCGGAAGGAGGGCTCGGAAGCGTTGTGTCGCCTTCTTCGCTGTCGTGGAGAGGTGGGGGATGAAGGAAAGTTTCTTGTCGAGGATGACACCGAGGTATTTTGCATGGGGACTGAGTGGGAGGTTGGTTCCTTGTAGGGAGAGGTGGATGGGTCTCTGCTTCCTGTTTTTTGTAAAGTCCACCAGGGTGGTCTTGGTGGGATTTATCTTGATGCGCCAATTCCGTGTCCAGTTTTCCAACATGTGAATGTGTCGCTGCAAATAGACTTCTGCATACCGGTGATTCAGATGGCTGGCAAACAGTGCGGTGTCATCGGCATATGTGGCAGTGGTGGTGTTGGCGGTCTGAGGGATGTCGCTGGTATATACGTTGTAGAGAATGGGGGAGAGGCAGGAACCCTGCGGAACTCCTGCTCGAATACTTCTTGACGTGGTGGTATGGCCTGCATGGTGTACATGAAAACTCCTGTTTTGCAGGTAGTTGTGTAATAGTTTCACGAGGTAGTTTGGGAAACTCGCTTGCATGAGTTTATGAATGAGACCTTCGTGCCACACTTTGTCAAAGGCCTTTTCTATGTCCAAGAAAAGTCCTAAAGTGTGCCCCCGTTCGTTAAATCTGAAAGTGATGTCATCTGCCACTCGCACTAGTTGGACTGTCGTGCCGTGTCCTGGTCGAAAACCAAATTGATGTGGCGGGAGGATGTCCTGGGCTGTGATATGCTGTTGCAGGCGCCGTTGGATGACTCGTTCCACAAGTTTGCTGAGGTGAGATAACAAACTGATCGGGCGGTGGTTTTTGAGTTCTGACCTGTTCCCCAGCGTCTTGGGGATGAGTATGACTCTTGCGTCCTTCCAGGCTGGAGGGAAGTGGCCTGTGTTGAAGATGGCGTTGATCAAACGGCAAAGGAGCACTATGACTTTTCTTGGTGCGTGTTTGAGCGCTTGGGGTGGGATGCGATCCGGTCCAGCGGCACGGTGGGTCGGGAGATGCTTTACAATTTCTTCCACTTCTCTTGGGCGTACTAGTGGGGGGTGGTTCAACAGTTGAAGGTGATTGGCAGTGTGGATGGAGTGCTGAACTTCCACCAGCGTCTCGGCGTCAGGTTGGATATCATTCGGTTGAAAAACACCTTCCAGGTAGTCCGCAAAGAGGAGGGCTTGCTCCTCCGGTTTGTACACCAATCCTTGTGGACCTCTGAGGGGTTGCGCACGTGGTGGGCCAGTTGGTCGGGCAAGTGTTCTGACTAGTCGCCAGAAGTCGCTTGAAGGTGTGTCCATCTCCTGTAGGGTGTTATTCCACTTCTGCAGACGCCTGCGTAGCAACCTCTTCTTTATTCGTATGGAAAGGGAGTTCCATACACGCTTGTATTCTGGGTGTCGTGTTCGCTGCCAAAGTTTTCGTGCTGTTCGTTTGAGGTGGATAAGTGCCGATGTGCGGGCCTCTGCCGGGTCTGGTTGCTGCTGGTGAGATGGATTGTTGCTGGTGGTGGTGGTCACATCCATCGCAGTGAGGATGTTGGAAGTTAAGGATGCTACTGCTGCGTTGATGTCTTCGGGGGTGCGTAAAGGGAGACGAGGGTCCACCAACGCTGCCAGAAGGTCCGTATATTGCTGCCAGTTGGTCTGTCGCAGTGTGGGTAGTTGCCTTGCAGGAACATGTGTGCGGAGGGCCACTGTTAGCTTGAAGGGGATATGGTCTGAGCTGAGTTCCGGAATGGCAATGGGGCCGTCCGTCAAGGCGATGTTTGCGCTAAGCACCATGTCCAAGATATCGGGCTGACCGCCATTCCGGGGAAAGTGCGTGGGTTCCGTGGGCGCGGAAGGCAGAAAGTCGACGCCACGGAGAGCCTGATAGAGAATGCGGCCATTTCGGTTAGAGGTTCTTGAGTTCCAGTGGGGGTGTTTGCTGTTTAAGTCTCCACCAACCAGCACTCGGTGTCCCAGCCTCCTGAGAAGAGTGAGGTCTGGCGGGTGAAGAGGCCCATTATGAGGTTTGTAGGCGGAGATCAGCTGCAGTGGGCCGTCCGGGGAGTGGACCGTGACTCCTATTGTTTCAAGTGAGGTTAGTGCCGGCGTGGGGAGAGGGTCGTGGGCAATGTGCGACTTTATGAGAATGGCCATACCACCCATGGGTCCTTGTCGGTCTAAGCGATATGTTGTGTAGTTCCTGACAGTAAATTGCTTGTCGGGCTTTAGGTGAGTTTCGCTGATGAGGGCCACGTCTATTCTTTCTCTGGTGAGGAAATCCTGTAGTTCCTCACGTTGGTCGGCTATGCCGGCAGCGTTCCAGCACGCCACTATCAGATTGCGGGTAATAGCAAATTTATTGCGTCCCATCATCCAAAAGGTCTGCGGCTACTTCCAGGACAGTAGTCATTTTGGTGATTGGATCTGTGGCTGCAACTATCTTTCTTAAACCTTTCTTCAGCTTCTCGATAATGGATGTGAGATTCAGTTCCTTGAAGAGATCTAGAAGTTCTTTGATAGAGGCTGCTAGCGAGGGTTCGTTGGCTGGATTGGTTTCTGCAGGTGGAGGCGTGGTCTGTTGGCGAGTGCGGGAGTGCTTGGCGGTGGCATCCGTGGGTCGCACTGGCGGAGTGTTTTTCGTAAGCTTAGCACTGTCACTGGTGGCACTATCACTAGTTTTACTGTCACTGTTCTTATGTGGTTGCTGCGGGGCTGTTTTGGATGGTTGGGAGGTGGTCTTGTTGGCGGGGGTGGACTTGACTTTGGGGGCCGTTGAAGGGCTGGAATCAGTTTGATCTTTCTTGTTGGGTGCTGCAGCAGGTTGTTCTGTGGAGGTGTTGGACTCTTGTTGGTTGGCTGCTCTTCTGCTCTTAGCCGTTTTGATATATTCACATCCTTGGTAGTTGGCGGGGTGATTGCCGCCGCAATTGACACACGACGCTGGCGATTCACGGGTCTTCTTGGGGCATTCAGACGTATGGTGCTGGCCGCTGCATTTTACGCACCGGGCGTCCGCTCGGCACGTGAGTTGGGAGTGACCGAGACGCTGGCAGCGGAAGCACTGTAAGATGTCAGCGCCTTTGTAGGGCTCAACTTCCACCCTATAGCACAGGATGTAGCGGAGGTCATAGATTTTTTCCGCTTCTTTCGACTTAGTGAGGTGTACCAGAAAGAGCGGGAAGCGAGGACGCTGCCCGGTGCTGTCAGGTCTGCCTTGAAGCTGGGTCACCGAGATAACCGGGAATTCTTGGTCCACTAGATCTTCGTAAATGTCCTTAGGTGCAGCGTCTATGGGAAGCTTGCGTATGACCACTTTCATTGGGCGGGATGCTTTTGGAAGTTCCGTGGAATAGGAGTAGCCTTGGCTGGAGCAAAAGGCGTCCAACTTCTCGAAGTCGCGCGGGGTAGTGCATTGAAACTTGACATAGTCGCGACGCTGCTCCAGTTTTGGAGGGGCAGATAGGGTCTTGACTATGGATTTCACGAAGGCAAACCTGTTGGTGATGTTATAGATGTAGATCGGGGGGATCTTCTTGGCTGCTGCTACCGGTGGGGGCGCTGTCGACGTGGAGGCTGCATTTTCATCACCCTGGGCATTGACACTCAGGGGAGAAAACATGTTTCGAAACTGCATTAGGGAGGAGATGGGGCCATCTGTGGGAGGTCGCGCCGTCTTTCTGGGATATTGAAATCCAGGGGGGGGGATCTGAGCCCTGGCCTGTGGCGTCGTCCATGTCCACCACCACCACCACGTCATCGATGTTCAGTGTCGAGAGGTCCACTGGGGAGCTGGAACTGGGGTCGCGAGCAGAAGAGGACTCTTCAGGGGGGGATGCTATGGGAACTTTTTGTGCGGTGGGATCAACTGGAGCATACAGCTCCGTGTTCTGGAGGCTGTCTTCTAGCACTTCTTGGCTGCACTTGTCTAGCTTGCTAGCGGGGAGGGGTACTCGCTGGCGGGGGCCGGTGCCGAGTGCTTTGTATCGCAGTCCCTTGAACTTCTTTTTAATTTCCTTTGTCTGGCCCGGGGGGGCTTTCCTGCACTTGTTGGGTGGCGTGGACATTATATGCACTGGTAGAATGTATATTGGTTCAGAAGAAGATCGCGTAGTGACGGGTCTAAGTGATAATTAAAGGAACTTGAACAATACTCTATTGGTATCGTCGGTAGTAATTTGTTGGTTCCTGTTGTTCTAACACTGGTCACGAGCGTACTAGACCTGCTCGGACTGGCAGAATGTTTCTTTTCGCCTTGTATTCCTGAGTTAAGATAGTCAGTCTTTATGCATATGGGGATCACTATCTTTTAATGTTCAAGCATCCATTTTGTTCTAACGCACCCTGCCGGGTGCTCGTAGCGCACTATACACAACTATACGGTGGAATCCGCTTGTATATGAGAGAGCTAGAGCTGGTTCAGCCAGGCAGGGGAAGGCGCTTTCGTTTTCGTCCGCGCTCTTTAATCACTACGATTTGAGCGTCAGTGCGTGGCGTGGGTGTGGGGAGTGCTTTGTCTCTTGTTGCATGCAGCATACGACATGCACACACTACCTACTGAATATTAACTATGCACTCCACTGCACTACCATAGCACTGAACTAGAGTTAACAAATGGTTCCTGCAATGTTTATGTTAGTAGGGAAAAGTTTATTTTTTACCAAAAGTTTATTTTTCCGTACGAAAAACACGATATTAAAGGAAATGAAAACGCGCACGACTTGTCCGGTTTACACTAACATCCGGGTATGCCATGGAACTTCTGATTCCAGAATGAGTATTTTTGTCTGAAATCAAACCGTAACGGGATATAGATTTACGTCACCTATTTCATACAGAAAGGTGACAAATCCCTCATAATCGTGAATGAAGTCAATGTACTTTAAAATACTATATTGAAAATAGATTCTTAATGATGGATTTTCTTCCAATAAGGTATCATATTTCCTTTTGAACATTGTTAAAGCATATGTGCTGCCATCTATTGGGAACAATTTAATTATAGCAGTAAATCGGTAATCATTATCTTCCGCCATTATACTGATAGGTTCCGCGTTCGATTTGTTGCTGTGGATAATATTTCAAGTTTCAGAAACAATACCAGAATATAATGAAATTTTGCACTCCTTTCCTACTAAAATAATAACAGCTCCGTTTACTACATTGTGAAATTATTAAAACTATGAGAGTTTAATATTTTAAACCGGAAATGAAAAGAGGTAAGATGGAATTTATTTTCTGGTTCCAGAGCCCACATAGAAAACAGCTTCTCGCTACATGTTATTGTTTTCTCTCTATGAGAATCAATGTTGAACCTAGAAGTGGTACTAGGTTTCCATCTTAAACCGTATTGCAATCTATTCATATATAGAAATTTGATCCTTGATATCTACTATTGTTTTTACTCTACAAAGATAATATTTAAATTAGAAATAGTAGACCCTTTTACTTCCGGTTTGAATAAAGGGATAAATGAAGAGTTGGAATCTATTCTTGGGACGAGAGTGGTAGTAGATTTCTACCAAATCTGATCGCAGGAGAGAGAGAGAAATACGGGGATGGATTCATTCTTGGGGCACTAAATACCCATAAAGTACAGATTTTCGCTAAAGTAAAATCGCTCAAACCGTCCCCAGGTGGCTACAAAGGAAGCGGAACACCATTGAAAGAATCCACATGTTTCTTTGTTACATGGGAGGGATAATTCAACAAGTCCTTCGAGTTGACCTGCTGAAAAAGAAAGCGATGTTACAATTTTCACCCTCTTGCGTACTGATTCTTCAGTAGTCTTTGCAGAAAGACAGATTTATCTAGTTTTTTTTCGCTTCTTTTGTTTTCGCTGCATCCTCCTCCTTCCGTCTCCCTTAGCTTGAAGGGAATAGTTATGGGACGTTAAACTGAAATATTTCATTTAATTTGAATTCAATTTGGATATGTTGTAATGAAGAGAAAAAAGAAATCAATCATTAGTTTCATGGTATGTGCTTATTTTACTCTTAAATATATCATATTGTTAATATTATGTAACTTCCATAACAATAACGCTTGTACGAACCAAACATGTTAAGTGGTTCGCCCATTCCCCCCCCCCCCTCCCTCACGTAAGGCATCAGTGCCGGAAAAGGCCGATAAGAAAAAAATATAATCTTTTTTTGCCACCCGCAGAAATCCGTCCTTGACCACCCCTGTCCATACTATTATATTGAATTCCTTTAATGATTGTTGTGTTAGTATTATTATTACATAATGTATCCATCAATAATACAAGTTTAGCGTTGGCAACAACGTATCACTTCGATACCAAACACGTGCCGTTTATGGCTTATTTGGAGTATTATTTATGAGGGCGGTTAGGGTAAATTTTCTGCTTGAGTACAAAGGAAGCCGGTTGGAAACCAATAGAACGTCTCGACTATATCTATTACCCTCTTTGCTCTATAGTGAACAATGCTGAAACCGGATATGGCCGATTTCTGCCCTTTCTGTTATGAATACAGGAATAAGGCGGAGATAGATCCTATTGTTGGGACTCAGAATCCGTACCAAAAAAAAAAAAAAAAAAAAAAAAAAAAAAAAAAAAAAAAAAAAAAAAAACTTCTCGCTCGAATACCTGTCGAAGATGCACGGAAGAGCATAATCCTTCTATAAGGCTCCCCATATTTATGCATAGCATAGTTTAGAAGTATAGAACTAAAATTAAGAGGTAAGGTGTATATATATCCCCACAATTTGGAAGTGTAACGTAGTTTCACATTGTGGAACGCAACTCACTCACTCGTTATACATTAACAATTACACATGTTTTGACCATCAACAACAGGTTTCATTTCCAAACTTATCTCCCTACTATAGCCGGAAGTGACAGATCTACCACTTCCGGTTTTAAAATTAAATCCTCATATATTCCCACAATTTGGAAGTCTACCGTAGTTTCACATTGTGGAACGCAACTCACTCACTCGTTATACATTAACAATTACACTTGTTTTGACCATCAACAACAGGTTTCATTTCCAAACATTGTGGAAAGCAACTGACTTACTTGTTATACATATTAAACACACAAATGACGTACTATTGTTATGTGTCATACAACCTGTAGATGTTACCTTTAATTGCCACTCCACCAGGTCTGTTCCTGTGATCATCTCTGATACAGGATGTTCCACTTGCAATCTTGTGTTCATTTCCATAAAATAAAAATTGTGCTTATTGTCCATAATGAATTCCACAGTACCAGCTCCAACATAATTAACTGCTTTGGCAGCTTGTACAGCTGCTTCTCCTAATTTTGAGCGAACCTCTGGAGAAATACCAGGCTTTTAAGAAAAGAAATAAAAAGAGAACACGTAAGATTTTTTTGTTAATATATAATATAATCAAAATTAAGGACACAATCAATCTTCAGATCGAAACAACTGACGCATGTTTGATTAGAAAAAAAAAAAAAATCAGGCTACTGTCATAATTAGTAAACATTCTCTTTTATTTGCTGCATCTGATATGTAAAGTACTATTTATCTTACTGTTTCGGTGTTTCCTGACATCTTTCTCAGTAGCTCTGAGCAACTTATTTCACTTCTTAAAAATTCTGTCCTGGACTGTTTAATGTAGATTCCTTGTACAGTCCGCAGCAAAAAACCTGGAACATGAGCTCGTAAGTTTATTGTGAAACTACGCCTAACAGCGCAGGGAATAAACATAACGTATAAGTGGCACGAATCACGCCAGGAGAAACCTCGGCGTTATCCCCTGCACACTTATTTTGGAGCAAAAGACTTCGTCGTTTCACAATAATCTTACATGCTCATGTTGCAGGTTTTTTTCCTCCGGACTGTACCAGAATCCTCTTCTTTTCAAAGTTTGTTGGTGTGGAAAACTTATGCAGAAGATTTCTGTGAAATAATAATTTTGTGCTATTTTATGGAAATTCGGCTGTCATTTTTAACACACAGTTTGTGGAAATGCTGTTATCATCTTAAATCAACGCGCGCTACACTTCACCGACGACACACTACTTTAAGTGCATAAGTTCTTTTGACAGCAACAAATTTTCAAAAGAAAAGGATTTTAGTAAAAAAAAAAAACTGTTAATTATTATTGGCAAAGAACCATCTACTTTTTAGCGCCACTCGATTTTCTCGTGGGGTGCGCAGGCATGGTGGCTCAATGGTAGAGCACTTATTCCTGGTGTGTGGGGCCTCTGATTCGATCCCCGGCCAATTAAGTTTGTGGTGGACAATATTATGTCCGTGGGTTTTCTCGAGGTACCCCGTTTCCTCCCACCTTCTCATTCCACCAGATGCTCCTCATTCTCTGCCTTAATAATTATCTCCCTTAGCCTAAAGGACATAATGGTGGAGGCGTTAAACTGAAAAATTTCGATTTTCTCGAGAAAAAAAATAACGCATATGAGCTTACTCACAAGCAAGTTCTTCTGTTCAGTATGATGTGATTTATTGGCTGACATATTTCCTAATGAAGAGCTTAATTAAGGGTATATTTCAATATCAGTTCACCTCAGTAAGGGGCATGGTTCTCGTATAGCATAATTTTTTTAGGTTTACTACGTAATTCGTTTTCTCAAAAACTACGCATGAGGTTTTCTACTTATGCATATCATTTATTCAGCTCGACGAGGTCTATCAATTGGTATAAATTTTATCTTTGGACAATTTCTTTTCGTTAAATGCTAATAACATTGTAGAAATAATTATCATAAACATGCATCAATTCATATGTATTTCTGACGATGAGCAAACATATAGTGTATGTCCCATTTGGGTACACGTTAAGAACCTAGTATAAGATGACAACGCGTGACCCGTCCTACCACTATAATATGGGCAGGAATAGGTTATGTAACAAAATATCACAAGAAATTAGTTTCAAAACCACTGGCAAAAGATATAAGCAAAGAAAACACTAAGTTGTGCGCATTTTCGCTGAACTTCATTAGAGAAGGAGGGAAAGAAGAAGGATGAGAGAAATATTGAAGAAAAGAGCGGTAACTCAAGAACGTCATGTTTCATATCATATTGGCTTCCAGTCTTGAGGTTTGTTTATTTATATATAAGTTTCAGATACAGATCTATGTCCATTTTACATTGTAACAAGGTAACGAAGTATGTAAGAAATAACAACAATATTAAACAAACATCAAGACTAGAAGCCAATATGATATGAAACCTGACGTTCTTGAGTTACCGCTCTTTTCTTCAATATATATAATATGTACCACATTTACAGAGACTTTACTTTGTTTCTAAAATGATTTTCAGGGTTAAAAATATAAACATCAGACGATAAACTATTATACACTGATGCCAGCCTGAAGTAAAAATGAAATGAAATCTTTAAGTTTTACGTCCCACGGATATGCCGGTTAGGCTAAAGGAGATGTGATGATGAGAGATGAGTGAAATAGTGAAATGAAGAAAGTGGGGGGAAACGGGAGAACCCCGAGAAAACCCACGAGCACGGTGTTTGTCTACCAAAAAGTCCACACGGCGCGAGCTGGGATCGAACCAGGGACCCCAAGCACCGGAGGTGAACGCTCTATCACTGAGCCACCGCCCCCGCCCCCCAGCCTCAAGTATAAAGAACGTTGTATAACTGATAGTCTGGGTGTTTCATATGGTAGTAACGTATGACTGCGAGTAAGGCGACAAGGTACACGAAAATTGAGAGCAGAAACCAATAATTCGGAGTTCACTAATAATTTTGCGGAGAGCTAACAAGTCTTCCATCATGCGGCGAGTAAATAGAGTCTGTATATTAAGTCTGCCTAGAAGCTGTGTTTTAGCAATACGTTGATATCACATCGCTAGAGTTCAACAATCTACTTTGGACTTCTCTCGTGATTAAACGCCTTTAGTTTGATTTCCAGTGGAATCCCAAGATAAACTACAATAGCTTGTTGCCGAAAAGAAACGCTAAAGCTATTCACTACACTCCTCACCATTTAATATCTGCAAAGTGCTATTACAATGGATGTCCCACTCGAAGGTAGACCCGATAATATTCATTCGCTGTTTTAAATACTTCAAGGTTTTAGTTTATGTTTGTTTGAGTTAGTGAATTAGTTAAATGATAAGTAATCACACTCGATTTTTACAAACAAGATGAGATCACGAGATGCCATTTAGTGGGAGATCCAGGCGGTGACATCAGAGATTCTGGCACCCACCTTTAGAAACATACAACGTCGTATTCAATTCTTTGGACGCTCACGAAAGATATTTCCAGCATCTCCTGTAATAACATCATTTCATTTCATTTTTTAAATATGTCAATTAAGTTTTTAAGGCGTTATAATCATCGAACACTCAAATTATTACAGAATATAAAACGTCTAGAAAAAAACTGTTAGTTCATTTCAGACAACATTCCCTCTTATTTCCACAAAGCAGTCACATTGTTTGCTATTATTATTATTATTATTATTATTACAAAGAAATAAAAGAAGAAAACGTGGTGAAGAGAAGTAAACGCTAAAGAAATCAAATTTTATTATAAGCACAAATGTGAATGTATATCATATAAAAGGTACCATACAAATTTCGTTGAATAGAGGAGAACTTCACATACACGGAAATCTCAATAGCTAAATGCAGTTTACATTGGTAAGCCTAAAGGGGAAGAAAAAAAGAGGTAAATTTAGATTACTAAGGTGGGCGAACGAAGGTCTATCATATTCCGCTGTTGTATGGAACTCCTTCTTGGCTTTTAGAGCAGTCTACTAAATTTTGACCTATGTTAGAAGTCACTAATGTGCGAAGTTGGAAATTGATATAAGGCGGAAATCGCAACTGAAAATAGAAAAAGCACTTAAGAACAAGAAGGATGATTAATTTGTTTATTTGGCGTTTATATGTTTATTTGTTTATTTGGCAGACAGTTGTTCAGCTTTTGTTGTTGATCTAGGAAGCTATAATTTTATGTGTTGAACCCTTACGATAATTTGGAGATTAAAGGCATTTGTAGTATATGAACCGGTAAGGAAGCACAAGATTTGTATCATCCGAGGAGAGATTATCAGGCACCCAATTGTATGTGTACGGTTATCTGTGGAAGGTAAAAAGCCAATGAGTTATCGAATATTTAGTGTTAGGCTTATTATTTGGTTGCTCTATGATTGATTATCAGTACTCAAGTCGGCGCAGATGAACCAAACTTCTCGTCACAGTAAATATAAGAATCCATGTTGTGTACAAAATTGAATTATGACATTCTAATGCAGGGGAAGCTATATACAAAAGTAATTAACAACAAGTAATAACTAAGGCAAAAGTTTTTAACCGACTTTTAAAAAAACTCAATTCGACCCTTTATATATATATATATATATATATATATATATATATATATATATATATATATATATATATATATATATATATATATATATATTGTGCCTATGTTGAGAGTGTTATTATTGTAACTGACTTCAATGTGAGCATGTTTACGCTTAAATGTAACAATTTTCATTATTATTTTTTTTCAAAGAGTATACTTTCTCGCAGGTTCCATATGCATTTTATTATGATGTAATGAACATCTTTGGGGTTAGACCATGAAACTCCTCCGTCGAGCCAAAAATATTTCACTACTGGATTATTAAAAAACAGTCTTATTTGATGTATTACACGATAGAGTTTCCATTTAACAAAGTTCCCGCGATTTCAAGATGGCGGCCGATGGTGTCATATGTCTCAAAAGATTTCCCCCCTCGTATGTTATCATCACTTTTTTCCTTTTTTCCCAATTTTTAACGGCTTGGATTTTATTTAGTGTTCCCACACTTTTGGACTATATAATGAAATGAAAATCTTTGAGTTTTACGTCCCACGGTTATGCCGGTTAGGCTAAAGGAGACGGTGATTATGAGTAATGAATGATATGGTGGAATGAAGAAAGTGGGAGGAAACGGGAGAACCCCGAGAAAACCCACGCACACGGTGTTTGTCCACCACAAAGTTCACTTGGCGGAGGCTGGGATCGAACCCGGGACCCCAAGCACCAGAGGTGAACGCTCTACCACTGAGCCACCGCGGCCCCCCACTTTTGAACTACCCTGTATATATAGTCTCACTTGTTTCGTAAGGCGATCCATTTTATAGGAAGCAAGCGTCCTACCTTTAGTTTACGTATCCAACTAAACTACTGGGGTGACGAAAAAACTGGAGAAATTAAATAAACTTGAAAGAAAATAACCGTCTTCAGAAACGCACTAAAAAGCAGAAAATAAGAAAAACATTATTAACAGACTTCAAGCAAAGCGCTAAAAATAGAAAATAATCAAAGTGCTAAAATACAGAAATTAAAAATAAGCGCTCAACAGCTGAAAACAATTCATTATCATCGTTTATAAAAAATTAAAGTTTGTACAATCCGCGGCAAAAAACCTGCAACATGAGCATATAAGTTTATTGTGAAATGACGAAGTCTTTTGCTCCAAAATAAGTGTGCACGGGAGGAGGCCGAGGTTTATCCTGGCGTGATTCGTTCCACTTAGACGTTATGTTCATTCCCTGTGCTGTTAGGCGTAGTTTCACAATAAACTTACATCCTCATGTTGCAGGTTTTTTGCCGCGGATTGTACCAAGCCAGGTCCGTATCCAAGGGGGGTCTAGATGGCAGGGCCCCTAAATTTTTACTGCCCTCCCTAAAATTTTCAGGATAGGCTTGCAAATAAACTATAATATGGTATGATCGGCCCCCCTAACTTATACCGACCCCCCTACCTTTTTGGGCTGGCTACCGGCCTGTACCAAGCCAAACAAATTAATGCCCAATATGAAATTAGTTTGAATGGTAATTTGACGCATTAATTTGTTTGGCTTGGAACACATTTCATTTTTTTTTAAATATATATATAGATAACTAGCAGCGTTCACCCCGCTTCGCTGCGGTCACCCCGGAACGCAATAAACTTTGTTACTTAGATAATTTTTACTTTTTCGCTTTCAAGTGATATGATAAAAACCATAGAAGATTGCAGTAAATGTTAACATTATATCGCCTGTCATTTATGTTAACCCGCCCCGCTTCGCTGCGGTCACCCCAACCCGCCCCGCTTCGCTGCGGTCATCCCGGAACGCAATAAACTTTGTTACTTAGATAATTTTTACTTTTTCGCTTTCAAGTGATTTATAGCGCCTGTCAGTTATGTTAACCCGCCGAGTCACAGGGTCATGCGGGTTGCATATAAATACGTTTATTTTTATACCTATGATGAACTAATAACAAAGGATTTGTACGTATGGACACCTGAATGGTCAATTATCTCAAGACACTGGTAATTGAAAATTAAAGTGATATGATAAAAAACATCTAGGGTCCACATCCTAACAACCCCCCAAAAATGAAAGAAATCGGTTCAGCCGTATTAGCGTGATGAGCGGACAAAGGATTTTTTGTACGTATTGACACCTGATTGGTCAATTATCTCAAGACACTGGTAATTGAAAATTAAAGTGATATGATAAAAACCATCTAGGGTCCAAATCCTAACAACCCCCCAAAAATGAAAGAAATCGGTTCAGCCGTATTAGCGTGATGAGCGGACAAAGGATTTTGTGCGTTCTCTTTTATATATATAGATGGTAATCACTCTTTGCCTGTTATTGAATTCGCACCAACAGAGGATTTGATGTGTAAAAATAAGCTTAAATCGGCTGTTTTTTCCCTTCATTAATATTTATGAATCCTTTGATCATCGCTGAATTTACTGTATTTGGAGTTGCACTGTCCTGTGACCAGCACTGATGTTCAAGTTTCAACATGCTGACCAACTGCACAACCAAGACTTCATCTCCCTATCCGCTACAAGTATATAGACGAGATCGGCGCGGAAATGAATCAAATGACAAAATTTTAAAATAAAATTAAGAAGCGTTTTAAATTGAATGTTTATTGTGGTCGGTTTTAAATTAAACGTACTGTATATAGGTTCGCAAAATTTTTACTTGTTTTACATGTATGGGTTGAAAATAAACAAATCGTCGTAAGAATGTGTATTTCTAGGTAAGAGTAAGTATGAATATAGATTTCTTATGAACTAAAGATTACAGGTGTAAAAATAACAAAATTATCGTGTTTATTAACAACATGACAATGGTGGATAAATGGAACAACAATCATAAGTAAATATGATTTAAAAACAAAAGTATTAAATAATATACGAATTATTCCAACAATATTAATCTATAACCATACCAATTCATCCATCAATTTATTTTCAATTTCCGTAATTGCTTACACATAACACTTTCTTTCAATTTTCCTTATTTTCTCATCTTCAACATTACTCTGCACACATACATTAGCATCTTTCTACTTCATCATTCTTTGTCCCCCTTTTTTATGAAAATAACAAATTCTTTGGTAAAGTATCGCAGCAAAATCTTTGGGATTGAAAGAATACCAAAGGGTTTGCGTCGTGAAATACCAAGGTATTTGTTAGAATTCCCTCACATTTCATCTCATCATCACCCACTAGCAAGTTATTTGATAAAGTATCGCAGCAAAATCTTTGGCATTAAAGGAATTCCAAAGGGTTTGCTAAGTGAAATATCAAGGAATTTGCTAGAATCTGGTTCTCCGGCGTAAGATTGTATGGTGCATATGATCTTACGTCCCTCTCCAGTCAAAAGTAGGCCCTCACAGAGGTAGAGACCTTGACGAGGTTGTGGGGCTTTCAACCAACATCTGCCTGCACCAAACTTCTTAATTTGTTATGAATGAAAACTAATATCTTGTTCTTTTCTTTGCAGGTGTACAAGAAGTCCACTGGTTGTGGAAAATACAAGCAATAAACAACAAACTTGTGCTGAACATAAAAAATATTACACCTATCTAAAAGTTATGGGATAAGAATTGTCAAACTATTTTACTCGCTAGCTTTCCTGAACAGAGTCGAAAAAAATACCAAAAAGTAATATTTCAGAAGATTAATATAAGTAATACGTTGGGCACAAGAAAACAATCCAAGAACAGAAAGAAATGCCAGAAGAAGATTGACAAAATTAAAAATTAAATACCTATTCATCTATATTAATCTGAATGAACTGAATTTTTCTCAGTCTTGGGAAGTAACGTAACGGAAGTAACGCGTTACTTGTAACACGTTACTTTTTAAGTAACGTTTACTAGTAACGCGTTGCATTTCTTCCAAAGTAACTGTAACGGTAACGTGTTACAAATGTTTAAGTAACGTTCCTAGTTTGTGTTACATTTCGGATGAGTAGCTACAATATAAGTATTTTTTTTCGGAAATAAATGTTCCTTTCCTTAAGCGAATTTCTCATAATGGAAGAATGGAGCATGAACTATGTATGTCAGTGACCGGCAGTCACCAACACACAGAGAAACAGATACGATCATAGTGCCACTTGCTGTTTGTAGAAGATGAGTACAGTCTTAGGGAAATCATGTGTAGTGATTGCAAGCACCTGGAAGATTTTGTCATAGATTTTGATAGCTCCAAATCAATACATTCAGTGAGTGAACTATGAGTGCAACGGTACGGTAGTCTATTTTACTTTGATTCGTGTTGTTTTTATAAAGATGGAGAACGAAAATATTTTACCCTTCAAATATTTGAAAGAATAGTTTTTCATAAAAGCTGATGATGATGGTGGACATAATTTAAAAGTAGTGTCTGAAGTGCTCCAGCGGGAAATATTTATCAACAATTAGGGTGCTATAATTAACGATATACAGTAAGGTATTAATATGAATAAACTGTGTTCTGATTAGTAGGCCTACTTTATTACATTTGTTGATGGTACGTAGTGTCGGAGTTCCTTCAGATTACTTTGCGTATCCTAGAGTCCCGTTGACAATAGAGTTTGGAAAAACTAGCTTTAAAAAGCATGTATCGATTTTAGAGTTACTGGCAAGTTTCGATTAAACCCCAGTTCATGTAGTCCCATTTTATTAGTTACAGTGTAATCCTTTTCTATATTCTATATTTTTAATTTTACATAACAACATTATTATTATTATATAAATAGTTTAGCAGAGTAATACTAAGCAGCCATTTTTTTAACGCATACGGATTAGCACGAGTCGAGTCGGGTCAAAGGTAGGGTGACCAGATTCTGACAAGCGGAAAGTAGGACACAAGTATAATCAGTGGCGTATTTAAGGGGGGCTTCCCCGAAATTTTATTTACTATATTAAAGTAAATAAAATATCTTGTAGAATTTTCACATTTCCAGGAATATAGTTAGCAAAGCCCCGCCGAAACAAAATCATAAATACGCCACTGAATATAATAGTAATTGATAGTCTACTGCGTCGGCAATACTCATGTCCTTATTTCATTTAACATTAACCTTAAGTTAATCATTCATTTTCGACTTAAGAAAAAAGTGGTAGTCAACAAAAGTACGGTATTGAAGAAATTTAACACAAATCCAAATACTCCAAATGACAGATACAAAATTGATTAAACAATTTAAAACAATTTGATGGAGTAATATGAAAAAGTCACTTTCATGAAAAAGAAAACTTAAGTATATTGAAGCATAAAATTTTAATGAAATATAATAATGCGAATCGTCTTAATTATTTATCCATTACCTTCCAAACATTTTTCAAAAATGTTAGCAATTATTTTAATTAACATGTGACATACTAAGTACATCAGTAAAGTGCTTGGTGACATATTTTTCGTTGTTTTACAAAATCGTGTCATGGAATCCACTACGGATACAATTATGGTTACATATGGGTATTATTAGGCAATTAAAAGTTTCAGTTTTTAACTGAGATTTCTCATTACTCTAAAATTATTCACTATACAAAATGTCTTTCAGTCGGAACATTTGTGGCAGGGAGGCACGTACTAAACTCCACATTCTCTCATACTTGGGAATATAGAATGGATTTTTCTTCAAAATGCTTGAACAATTGATTCCATTTTAAATCTACCCTCATTTGAGCAGTGTTTCAGAAGTAGTATACTATTTTACATTTGTAATATCATCAAATAGGTAGGAATCGTTTGTTTCTTTCCCTGACAATTTATTAGTGTACTTCCAAACTGCTCTGGAAATTATGAAAAAAAAAAAAAAGATGAAAAAATAAAAGAGGTGTTCTTCACAGTTTTCAGAATCTTACACCTGAAGAATACTTACAGCAGGAGCTTCTTCTATGATCTTCTGATGTCGCCGCTGTACACTGCAATCTCTTTCGAAAACGTAGACGTAATTCCCGTGAACGTCTCCGAAGATTTGAACCTCTACATGCCGAGGATTTTCGACAAACTTCTCAATCAGCATTACATCATCTCCAAAAGCCTTCATTGCTTCCGTCTTGGCAGATTCTAGTTGGGACTCGAACTCATTCTCTGTCATCGCAATTCGCATTCCCTGGAAATAGATTGCACAATAATAATAATAATTTTATTTTCAGTGCTGCGAACAGCTCTTAAGCAAAAATGCAGCATTCTGTAAAATATTTATTTATTTATTTATTTATTGAACAAATTCCCAGATACAGCATAATTGTGCCATTTTACACAGGGAAATATCAACAAGCGGGAAAAAAAGAAAAAAGAAAAAACAATTTAAAAATAAACAACAACAGTAACATCAATAGTATTAACAAAGAGTGCACAAGTAATATTATTTAGCCAGCACGCGTTTTATTGTTCTTTCAAACACCGGGTAGCTCGAAAAAATGTCCACCTCACTAGTTAGATTATTATAATAGTTGGGTACTCGGTGAAAAAGAGACCTCTGTATAATTGTCAACCTAGGGCGTGCAAGATGGAATAGGTGGGTATTCCGGGTTTTGCGGGAAGGGACATGTAAGGATAGTTGTTGAATTAGGGTTTCTGATCTTAGGTTCCCATTTACAATCTTATGAAGAAACTTCAAATCAGAGTTATTTCTGCGTACTTCCGGCGTCTGGATATTAAGATATCGCAAAATTTCCTCCTTAGGTAATATTCGAACTGCGGGAACACGAAAACGTTCTATTGCAATAAAGAAATTGAGAACAGACTCAAGTCTAGAGATGTGTAGGTGCGGCCATGGCCCAGATGGGAGAGCAGTATTCAATCTTGGGTGCTACAAGAGTTTTATAGAATGTTGTTAATGATGCCACGGTACGTAGTTCAGTGCAACAATCATGTAGACTAGACAGTAAAATATTATATTATAGTATTTTATGTAATGAAATATAAGATAATTGCCAACTAAGCAACTGAAGGCTCTTAATATATAATTTTCAGCAAGTTTTATTTAACCTTCGCACTACCCAAGTATTTTTTGTAACACGGACTACAAAGGGGGTCATTTTGTGCCCACTTGTTAAGATTAAATATATCTCGCAATAGAAACAAATTAGAAACTCTCACAAAAATCTGCAGAGACTGAAGTAAACAGTTCACAGGAGGAGACTAACAGCTATCTATTATGCTGCCATCTAGGAGTGACATTTCTAAATGTCAGTCACATCTCCTACCAACGGGGGAGTACTTTGTGCCCAACAGGTTAAAATAACAAGTTTGTATCGCCCCGAGCAGTTTGGGCGGCGTCTCTTCTTCTGGCGTCGGCTGACTATCGCTAGTTCGAGTCTCAGGTAGAGTACCACAGTGTTCCAGAGAAATGAAACGTAGATAAGAGCTTGTTTGTAGTCGGGATTTATTGGTTGAAGAAGTTGTACAGTTCAGAAAATAAAGATTTACAAGAAAGCGCACAGACTGATTGAACGCAGACTCTCACTAAGAGGAATACGCGAATGATAAAACGTTTGTCAGACCAAGTCCAACTGGACACAACCGCAGGTGACAGACCGGACCTCTTCTAATGAAGCGAAATTTACGAAGTTGACGAGCCGAGATTCGGTGTAAAGAGAAGGGTGACGAAAGTGGTCCATCCTGGATGTTTTATACTCTCCAATTTGGATATCATTGACGTAAGCCTCATGTGAGAGTCCAGTGTTCGTACATCACATGATTTTGATAAATGCCATTACCATCTTTTTTGTATTAACTTTAACAAAGAAATTTAAGAACATTACACCTTTTTATCTTTGAGTCCTTCACAATGTTTTCGCATGCATCGGTCAATAACCCTAACCATACATACATCTAATGTCGTAGTTTCTCCATAATCCGGTTGTTTCTCTATCATGCGATCTTTCCTTTACCTTTTAAGGAGATTATTACGTTCTCCAATGTCTCTGTCATGAAAGTTATTGACACTAGTGGACTTATTTACATGTAATGTACAGATCACTTATCAGTGGAAAAGAAAAGAAAGAAAGAAAAACAAAATAAAAGAAAAAGATGATACACAAAAAGGTAGGTAAATGTGCCAAGGTACGACAAGTTTTATGACATACACTAACGTTCAATATGAATCACCGTAAGGTATTCGCTTTAGCTAAACATGCAGAGCAATAACATATTTTCTTACAATTTTAAAGAAACGATTAGAAGAGTAATTACAAAAAATATAATGTGGTGGGCACAAAGTACCCTCGTTGGTAGTCAGAGGGTTAATCTTTCTATAACAGAATGAAACACTTTTTATTTCTAAATTTCACATCCAGCAGACAAAAATTCGAGATCATTTCTCATACCTGTAACGTAAATATAGATTGGTTAAAACATACTGAAGATATCAATTAAAAATAAAATCCAGATTAGCAGTAATAATAATAATAATAATAATAATAATAATAATAATAATAATAATAATAATAATATAGTTCAGATTTGCCTAAGAACATTTGTACTTGCAGATCATATGAAGAAAATTACCCTTTTTTAATTATTAACATGTTATGTTTGAATCATTTCGAACAGACGAATGACGATAATGTTAAGAGAGCTATTCTAAAATCGATCTCCGACGACCAGAAAGTAAATAATGAAAAATACTATTACCTGTGTTGAAAATGATTTTAAGAGTGAAAATACAAGTATAATCCTTTATCTAGAGAAGATTACTTAAGGCTGAGTTGAATTTTTGAGTCCTTAAGCAACACCGAGGTTATGAAGGACGGTTAACCTGGACTCAGAACCACAACCGGAGCTTGACTTCAGTACAGTTGATTAATTCTTACAGTATAGGTCGTTTCCCACCACACTATGTCGCCTCCAAAAGATATAGATAAACCTACTTAGAGTACGATAAATCACAAATAGTTAGCAGGTTGCAGGAAAGAAGATTAATCTCAGCAAGTAGCAGTGTACTTAAGATCTAATATAGATATGCATTCAGACCTGGATCTAGGACTTGGTCAAGAGAAAGTTAGGCGTGTCCATACGTTATGAATGACATTCTATTCAGTGTCAATTCGAAGCTTCAAATGTTGATTTCTGCCACTTCCGGTTTGAATAGAGGATTACGAGACAAGAGGGGCGGGGGACGTAGTTCCCGCTCACTACTCTCCTGCCGTTTTCTGTTGTCATTATGCTTTGGTCAAGAGCTCAAATGTTGAAATGTTTTTCAAAAGCAGCAGTTCTGTGATTACAATGCAAAGAGCTTTTTCTTGAAGTTCGCTATTCTGCGCAATGAAAATGTCCCTGATCGCAAGATCATCTTGCAGTAGGTAGAGATGCTCACAACATTCTTTCGACATCCCATTCACTCGATCTAACGCTCACATCATGATTTGGAACTCGCGCTCAGTCAACTTTACGCTTACTTCGTGAGGGAGAGGTCGAGTGAGCGTGCGTTCCGAACTCATGAGTTCGGGCACCTTTGTTCCAAACAATAAGTTCAGTACTGAAAAGAAAAATCATCTGGCCGCCCTAAGAGTGCTCGTACGCCTGAGAGTATCGAGGCTATGAGACAGTCTGTCTTGCAGTCCCCAAAATGTTCTGCAAGGAAGCGTGTGCAGCTGGTGTAAAAGGAATTTTACAAGAAGACTGCATTTTCACTCTTGTAAAATCATGACTGTCCAATAACTTTAACCAGTAGAATGTTAAAGACGTCAACAGTCAATGTGAGAACATCATGCAAAATGATCAAGATGATGTTCTTTTCTGTAGTGAAAAAGCACATTTCCATTTAAGTGGTTGTGTAAACAAACAAAATTTTTTGCTATTGATCTGAGCATAACACAATTAAAATTGTTTTCAATACGACTTTATATTTTTGAATAAGCAACTTTCTATTTGTAATACTGTTTATTTTATTAGCCTTATATTGGAAGATTTATTAGCTCACCCTGTACATAAAGGAGTTTTGGTAAACCAAATTTCTTAGTAAATTATTGTCTTCTACCAATGCTATTCAAAGTTACTTGGGTACGTAATTTAATGGGAGCAGGAAAATTCGGTGTAGGAAATTTCGGTGTAGGAAAATTCGGTGTAAGAAAACTCGGTGTAGGAAAATTCGGTGTACAGAAAATTCGGTGTACGGAAAACTCGGTGTGGGGAATGTTCGGTGTAAAGAAAGATTCGTTGTAGTAGACAGTAGTATTTATTAAAAACTTAACTTTGAGCATAAATGAGCGTATTAGTTTTAAGTTCAAACTTTGTGTAGAACGTACTTTTACTGTCTGCTATACCAAATTTTGAAAAATTGTGATCGTGAAATAATTTGAATTCTAGATTTCGACGGATTTTAGCATTTCATGGCCCTTACATGACGAGAAATTTGTTTATTGATGTCCGTTTGTGTGATTTAGCGAAGCGATCATCGATACCAATCGACATTTCATTTAAAACTTAAGTTTTTATGCTGTTTTGGAGGATGTCTCCTAGAATTTTATATTTCAAAAAAAAAAAAAAAAATCTTCAAAAACGACATAGTTTATTTATGTTACTCAAAGGTGTAAAAATAAATGCCTCAACTAAAGTATCTACGCCTGATTGGAGGAGAAGTCAATAAGGAGTCAATAGGGTTGCAGTACTTGTTTACCTTAACTTAAGGCAAACAAACTAAAGTGTCTGATTGGAGGAGAATTAAACAATTTGTACAAATATTATATGATAAAACCATCCTGCTTTATATTGCCCTTTCCACTAAGACTTTTTTGATCAATAAATTTTTGCATCTTACATATGTATATGCAGAGTGATACTCCCGGATTCATTGGGCTCTAGAATTTCCAACTAAAGTCCGGTTTTCATGCGGTTTGTTGCAAATTATCAAGGGAGAATGGAAGGTTTATGGGACTATGTTTACTGGTTTAAATTCATTCGGGGTAATATCGAGCAGGCCGCAAGAAAAACAGCAAATATTCGCCATTGTACGTTACAGTTCGAATGAGATATTGGATATTTGAAGCGAAATTGAAGAATACAAATTAAGTGTTAGTGAGAATACAAATTAAGTGTTAGTGAAATGAAATGAAATCTTTAAGTTTTATGTCCAACCACATCCGCCAGCGGTGTCCGATGCTTCCCTGCCTTACTCAGAAGAGATGCTGTTTCCTTCAATTTATTCACTAGCGACCATATTATGTTCCTGTTTGGGGCAGAACGTGAGGCAAAGTTGCGTGTAGCTGCCCTTTGCGTAGCAACAACAGATCCCGGCCTCTAAAATGTTTTTAACGATAAAATCACGTTGCTCCAAAGAGTACATTATTGTAACTGCGTCCTGATCATATTGGTACAGTAGCACAGCATAATTCTCAATACGAAGGCCCAGTTTCCTGTTTCTTATTGACCGTCGCGAGGTTACCATCTAACGAAGAAACTCAAATCTCCATACCGCACCGCACCTAATTCCAATTCGGTACAGTGGCGAATATTTGCTGCTTTTCTAGAGGCGCGGCCTATATTACCCCAAATGAATGTAAACCAGTAAGCATAGTTCCATAAATCTTCCAACGTTCCTTGATCATTTGCCACAAACCGCATGAAAATCGGACTTCAGTTAGTCTAGACTCCCAAATGAAATCCGTGAGTTTTAAAAGAATCACCTTGTATATGTTCTATGATGTACTATATAGGAAAGGTGTTTTTAGTTGTTCCTATAACTATTCTCTGAACTTATAGTTGTAATTGTTTTATTTCTGACAAAAAGTGTCAGCTTCATTGTGTGATGAAAAGTAGTTTATAGTAATACCCTGCAAAAGACATGCAAGAGGTATTGCACTCAAGGCAGAAAAATAAATTTGCTTTTCTTGAAATAGGTAATAACATTTTATTTGTTACATTATATGGTTTTCGTTTTCACAATATGAAATGTCGTAAATTATTGTAAGTAGTAATATTCAATATGTATTACACCGAATCTACCGTACACCAAAATTTCCCCACACCGAGTTTTCCGTACACCGAATTTTCCTACACCGAGTTTTCTTACACCGAATTTTCCTACACCGAATTTTCCTAGACCCTAATTTAATAGTAAACATTTGGCCATGAGTGTACTAACAGAGTGAAGTCTAAAAATGTTTTTTTACCTTTCCTCCGCCTCCTCTAACTGCTTTTATCATAACAGGATATCCAATTCTTGCAGCTTCTTCTTTCAGACGGACCAAGGACTGATCTTCTCCATGGTAGCCTTCAATTACTGGTACCCCAGCGTTACTCATGATTGCTTTCGATGCGCTGGAATTACAAGTTATACAGTTCAGTAACAGAACTTTACAAGGTTGACCAACTAACCTGTGTAGTCAACATGGAGTTTAGGACTGAAAGATAGGTACACAATTCTAATATTACGCATTAAAAGTGATATTCCTGAAAATAATAACGATATTCTTATACAAATTACCGGTAATACTATGCAAAACTACAATTACATCTGTAAAGTTTACAAGGACGCAAGTAAAGAGAAGTCACGAGATGGCATAAAGTACAATGTTAAAAATGTCTTTGTAGCCGAAACATTGTTATTCTGTAAAGAATACTAAATACTGAAGTGCCAATTGAGAATCTAAATTTTAGGTTGATTTCTCACAGAATATTGAGGGCGATAGACAAACATGAATTGAAAAGAATAGAAAACTGGTAATTGGCTGATAAAGAGGATTTAATTTCATTACTTGCTCTTACAACACAACATGTATAAAGATTGTGCTTGAGGTACGAAGCAAGAAATCTGAAACTATCAGAAAAATTGAAAATGAAATGGCTCCTTATGTTCATTGAAGTAAACCTCAAAGGCTCCGTCTCTTCTTCACTTACATAACTCACAGACAAATGGCAAGTCTAAAGCTAAAGTGTAGACTTGAAGTGTGTGAGTGAACGTAGGTTGTCCGTTTTAAATACAGGCTCCATCCATAAGACCTGTAGGAAAGGCGTGTCTGAGGGCTGTTCTCTTCTAATTTGAAGTTTATGCTTAAAAACTAATCAAAAAATCGTGGGTAGACATTCTGGAAACAGGCGGTTTGGTTGCAGTGTTGCCATCTTATTTCCCATTTTTCCTCCTTGCCGGATACTGCAGAATGAAATTTCCTTGTTTTGTACATGAACACTCTTCTGATCTGGAATTCGTGCTTCAAAACCAATAAAGTAAACATGGATAAACATTTGGGGAAAGCGTTAGTTAGTTTGCAGTGACGCCATCTCTCATATCATGTTTCTTACTCATCAGATGCTGCGGAGAGAATATTCCTTGTTTTGTACCTGACTGTTCTCTTCTGAATTGAAGTTTATGCTTCAAAACTAATGAAAAGACCCTAAGTAAATATCTGGAGAACCAGTGGTTTGTTTGCCAACTCTCATCTCTTATTTTTCTTCTTGTCGGATCCTGAACGATGAAATTCCCTTGCTTTGCACATTGATACTCTCTCTTCTGATCTGGAATTCATGTTTCAAAACTAATAATTTACAAATAATTCATTTTGAGGACTGGTATACAATGTCGAACGCTACGGATATCCTTGTTCTACCGCTTCATTTCCATCGAATGCTCCGAGAACATGGCTTGTCCGAGTTATGGTTCCGTAAGTCAGAAACGAATATTATTCCCATTCATACCTTAGTGATTTCATGTTTCGAATTATGCGATGTCATCCTTGCAACACACATACTAACAGATTGTGATGTGACTAGTAAGGTAGGAACAAAAGCAGCAGCTCTGAGGGTTCATCACGAGAGATATTTGAAACATTTTGGTTCACGTATACCATAATAGATGAGGATTATAAGCTTGCAGAGGAGTACTTGGTCCAAATAATGAAACCAGGTACGATGTGCAAATCCTATGATGAATTACGTGTCCACACATATCAGTATCAAACAAGTAAAATTGTTAATCTGTTGACCCACATAGTAGAACATGCCGCGATCTGCGATGTGATTGCAGAAAATTTGCCGCGCCTGTGCAGTAAAATTGCCAGAGGAAAAAATAATATAGCCAACAGAAAAGTGTAAAAACATGCCCTGTTAAGGGTAGATGTCTTAAATGCACGGACGACTCGCATATAGATAGATTGAACTGTTGAATACATCGCATAAAGCTTATTTTTTAACAATCACAAGTGTTTCTTCTGCAGAATTCCTGCAGATTTTTTTTTTTTTTTTAAGAATTCCTGCAGAAAATTTTTGACTTACAAAAGCTCGTCGCAGAAAGAGAAAAAAAGTTCTGCCATCGGGCTGTTGACATTACCACGTATTTCATTCATCTGCATTGCATGGCCACATCAAGCGTTCGTTTAACCAAATGTATACGTGTCCTCTACGATTGAATCCATTATATAGTCCTCTGTACGATTGAATCCATTATATAGTCCTCTGTACGATTGAATCCATTATATAGTCCTCTGTACGATTGAAAATGAAATGAAATCTTTGAGTTTTACGTCCCACGGTTATGCCGGTTAGGCTAAAGGAGACGGTGATTATGAGAGATGAGTGAAATGGTGGAATGAAGAAAGTGGGAGGAAACGGGAGAACCCCGAGAAAACCCACGAGCACGGTGTTTGTCCACCACAAAGTTCACTTGGCGGGGGCTGGGATCGAACCCGGGACCCCAAGCACCAGAGGTGAACGCTCTACCACTGAGCCACCGCGCCCCCATCTCTGTACGATTGAATCCATTATATAGTCCTCTGTACGATTGAATCCATTATATAGTCCTCTGTACGATTGAATCCATTATATAGTCATCTGTACGATTGAATCCATTATATAGTCCTCTGTACGATTGAATCCATTATATAGTCCTCTGTACGATTGAATCCAGAAGATTTTGGATAGACTTCTGTAGATGAAAGGGAACTACTTACCTGATTCAAACTTAAATATTATATCTGACAATTTGACAATAACGTGTGGTTGTAAACAGTGCAATATAAGAAGGTGTTGATGCCAGAAATCGTCAACATCCTGTGTTTCCTACTGCAAGTGTGATTCTTCCTGCGAAAATATGTAGCCTTCCATATATGCATCTATCGGCTCCAATGGAATATTAATAATAATTTCCCCACCACTGTGTAGGTTTTGTAATATGTGTCGGTTTTCTAAGCGGACGTAAGTGTTACACGCATGTATCGCAAACTGTAATACTCTCTTCCTTCGTGATTTTGTTCCTATTCTTTATCTGGAACAGATTATCAGATGTTATTAACAAAAAATTGGCTACTTACCAATGAATCCTCCCTTGAAAAATTTAAAGATTTTGACGTTTCGGAACTCTCAGCTGGTTCCTTCCTCAGTGGCAAGGTAAAAAGGATTAAAACGGAAAGGAGATAAAAAAGAGTAAAACCAAGAATACATACCCCTATTTAAAAGTAACGTACAAAAAAGTCCTGAGATGAACAGAGCAGAGTGAAAAAAAGAATGAACTGAATAAAAAAGAACGCGGTGTCAATGTTAGACCACTATTGCCAGATCCAAAGTATGCATCAAAGGTAGGTACCCAAGTTCGATCAAGGTTGCCAGTATCAAGGTTCAATGCAGGTTTGTATTTATGAATAAAGAACGATTCTTTAATTTCCCGTTGTTGTTGTTGTTTTTTTTTTTTTTTTTTTTTTTATTTTGCTGAACCTATTACCTTAACCTGTTTTATATTATGTGAATGTTGTTTTAGATGAAGCGCTAAACCCGACATGCCTTTATCTTGTGACTTTTTTGATTCCCTAACATGTTCCTTCACACGTGTGTTAATATTACATTTAGTTTGGCCAATGCATGAGGAATCACATTCTCAATGGACGCGGTAAATACTTGCCTTATTTAATGGATCGACAAAATAGCTTTTAAATCCAGTGAGATGTTTTTGTAAACTTTTGGGGGGAAATACTTGAAGCAGTTATATTCTTTGCTTGGTTAAATTCTTTAAGTGTCACTATAATTGTCACACACTTTTACCACCAATATTTTGCTTTTAAATTTTCTCAATTGCAACATTAAAAAAAAAAAAAAAAAAGTCTCTACAATTTTATTTGTGTTATAAATTTAACACAAATTAATGTTATATTGGCCAGTAATATTATTAGCTTCATTTGTTAATGCATTTCAATTACATGTAAATTATGTCAGAATTGTTACATTTATTTCCCAGTTTTCAATAACGTGCAAAATGTTACAAAGTGCCAAATTTTCCTACTTTACAACTCAAATTGTATTGTGGGTACACACAATAAACGAAAGACTTAAATAAGCATAAATAATTATCTTCATCTTTGCAATAATTTTATCCTATTACAGCATATACTTTTTAACTTCTCAGCCTACTATAGACATATTAGAAAGGAGTTTCTCAACATAATAATTGTTTCACAAAGAAATTAAGCTACTTAACGGCAGCAATGCATAAATTTAGGAAAAAAATTCGTGCAGCATCCAACAAGGAGTAAAATGCGAAATGAGAGATGGCAACCCTGCCAACAAGCCATCTGTTTCCCAAATGTTTTCTCAGAGTTTTTTCATTGATTTTGAAGCATAAACTTCAAATAAGACGAGTACAACCAGGGATAAAACAAGTAACATTCTTCCGGCAGCATCTGATGAGTAAACAACGTGATACGAGAGACGGCAACACTACAAATAAACTGCTTTCTCAGAATGTTTATCCATGGTTATTTTATTGGCTTTGAAGCACGAATTCCAGATCAGAAGAGAGTATTCATGCACGTAGCAAGGAAATTTTATTTTCTAATATTCGAAAAGGAGGAAAAATGCGAGATAACAGATGGCAACACTGCAACCAAACCACCGGTTTTCAAAATGTCTACCCACGATTTTTTTATTAGTTTTTACACACATACTTTAAATTAGAAGACAACAGTCGTCAGACACGCCGCTCCTACGGGTCTTATGGATGGAGCCTGGACTATTTATATAAAACTGCGGAATGCAGTCCGCATGCTTTTTATATTTCCTTGTCTGGAAGTTCCACATGTGTATGTCTGATAGAATAAAATAAGCTTTGGGCTTATTTCAATACACCGGATTAGATTTTGGAAACAACCTTGACTTAATTCATACAATTCAGACAGTTGGCATTTCGTACTCAAGCCAGCCTTGAATTGTTTACATAAATTTTACAAGAAAAATCAATATTTACAATAATATCGGGATTCTACAATAATTATAGTGTGATGCGGAACGCCTATACTTTGAGGGTTGATCTTACATTATACATCCTGTGCACCTGATTGTGAACAGGCATTGATACGTAATGATATGTGCATTCAGTGCCCTTGGTGTCAAGTGCTAAAAAAAGCGGGACAACGGACAAACACAAAGGACCACAATGTAGACAGTGGCAAATCTCTCATAAGAGGCAAGTTATTCCAGAGGGAAAATCTAGTGATGGTATCTAAAAGGACAAGGGAGTTATTAGAGGAGAAAGTTTTCTCCGTAAGATTCACATTGGGAAGCTTCCACGACAGAACTGCTAGAACATTTGGTGGTGGTTACTGACGGAAGGCATTGGATACACTTTTTTTTTTTTTTTTTTTTTTTTCCACAAACGTGATCTAGTACAGCAACACTCTCGCTCATTGAATTGGCACTTACGTGCTTATTCCATGAAACATTCTGGCAAAAATTCCATGAAACATTCCATGAAAAATAAATAATATCATTTAAGTAAACAGTGAAGAACTCCGTAAGTGACACATTAAAAAAAAAAAAGTCCAAAATACATCCAAACCCAAATATGACAGAAGAATAGATTTTTGTTTCGATCTCCTCATACAAAAATTAGGGTAAAACAACTCGTTACAATAGTAATGGAATAAAATTTGGATTTAGAGCTCCCCCCCCTTCGAAATTGGCCTTAACGCTTATATCATCGTCACAGAGTCCCCTTTGACCAATCGATAAAGAAGACCCGTAGCGGAGGACTTAAGACCAACCAAATTCAAATTAAATGTCCTTAACAATTTCCCGCCAAGAAACTTTGTTATTTTGTACAATGTTTAGACAGAAAATTTCTCCATTCAGATATACATGAAGGAAAAAAAACCTTTGTACATAATTAATTCCTATAATTTATGTTAAAAAAAACACCAAATTTCACAAACTAAATCTCCAGACTATTGGCTGCAAGTTACACTCCTCCAACACAAAATATTTCATCCTCATACCCCCCGAAATTAAGCCCAAATCTTGGAAAATTACTTCAGGAAACAACAAAACGTGGACTTTAGGGTGCCATTCCTTAATCATCCTAGTGCACCCTCATGACAGTCCTAAGGGACCGAAGACAATCTCTGCCTTAACCTAAGCTTCGAGGAGCACTGAGACCTACAACTACGAACTATGAATTAAGATAAGGAAGACCTACAAGGAACACAAGAATGTAGAAAGTGTCAATGCTCTAACCAAACCATAAGGGATCAAACTGAATTACCTGAGGAAGATGAAGAAGAAGACATTTGAGGCCAATACTAAAAGGACATTAACATAGTAGAAAAGAAGCTCAAATCTTTAAACAAACTACGATAAAACGACATCAGAAGTGTAATGCTCGGCTTGCTGCATAGACAATCCAGACTAGAAGGAACGATCATTTAACTTAACAAATCAAAACTAAAGGAAGAATTCATTGACTTAAAAGCGAAAGAGATAATAAGAAAGCAAATAGACATAAATAAAGAGTCAATGAAACTGAGATCTTTGTACGCAAATATAGTAGCACAAGCAGCTGAAGAAATTCCAAAGACAAGTAGAACTCGAAACGAATTCTTTTCATCAAATCATAGGAAAACCAGTCAAATACAGAAAACAGAAAGAGTTCCAAAAGGCAATTTATCCAAGAAAGAAAGAAATAAAGAAAGAAAGAAAGAAAAAAACGCTAACGCCAATGACAACGAAAACAGCAATAATCGTTTATAAACAACATTTTAGCCACAAAATGGGTTAGCTACAATAAAGAAACTCAACTTGGTTTTCTACAAATAATTAGGTTAAATTATTTTGCTAAGCAACATAAAATTAATAAACAACCGGCTTCAATTACACTAAATAAAATTTAATTCGGTGATCTTTCAAAAACATTAAACTGCGTGTCCATTCTACGTACCTATAAATACTTTTTCACATCTGTATAACAAGAAAACAAAATTATAGTAGCAGTTATTTAAGAAAACGAAATGAAATATTTAAATTTTACGTCCCACGGTTATTCCAGTTAGGCTAAAGGAGACGATGATGATGAGAAATGTATGAATTGGTGGAAGAAAGTGGGAGGAAATGGGAGAACCCAGAGGAAACGCACGCACACGGTGTTTGTCCACCACGAAGTTCACTTGGCGCGAACTGGGATCGAACCAGGGACTCCATGCACCAGAGGTGAACGCTCTATCACTTTATTTAAAGAAACAACAAAGAACATTTTGCATATTGTCCGTATAAATGGACAATTGTTGTAACGGAGCAAAATAATCCGTTAAACATTTTATAAAAGTATTGTTTTTAAAAAAAAATCCACGATTATTATTATTTATTTATTTATTTGTTTTTTACTTTTTACCATACGATGTTTCTAGATTCAGTCAGCTCTTGATTAAATCTTACGAGAGGAATGTTGTAGTAGGTAGCCGACTATATAATTATATTAATTAATAAAGTTTGGTTTTCTGTTTTACTGCTTTACGATTCGACGAAAAGAGCCCTTTTATTTTTAATTGCATCATGGAAGGCAATATTTTCTAACTTTTCTATTAGACTCTATTATTCATAAAAGCAGCATGGAACCACTCTGCCATTTACTAAAATAATGGTTAATTAACCGACATTGCCTACACATATACCCAATCTAAATATATTTTTAATATATTATACTTTAATTAATTTTTCAGTAACATGATAAGCTAGAGTGATGAAAGTACGAGGGTGGATCAGATACTAAGGTTACAAAGCCGACATTTCTGGAGTTTCGTTTGTTATAGAGGAATGAGGAGTGTGCGGTAATTTTAATAAATGGAGTTGGCAACTGTGCAGAGATTCAACCACCCGCCACCTGCGGCGCTACTTGAGGTAATACAAATGGCGATTCGTTTGAAAAACTAATCACGTGAAGAAGTCCGCTCAGTTTATGTAACGGAGCAAATTCTATGGAAGAAACGTGTAACTGCGGCTGAAATTCACCGGCAGTTGGTAGAGGTTTACGAAGGAATTGTAATGTCTCGTCATCATGTCGCAGAATGACGTCGAAAGTCACACACTCTTTCACTCCTGAAGTTTGTGCTCTCCACTCTCTGCGAGAGAAAGCACCGATTGAGTTACTAGGTTACTCTACGCAGATTGGGTGGCGTAGTAGTTAGCGCATCAGCACGGTAAGCAGGAGATCCCGGATTCGAGTTTCGGTTCAGTCATTCGCTTTTTCATTCTTTGTGTGTTATTGAATTCGTACCAATAGAGGATCTGGAGTGTAAAAATAAGTTTAAATAGGTTGTTTCCTCATTTCATTAACATATATAAATCCTTTCGTCATCGCTGATTTTGCTGTGTATGGAGTTGCACCGTCTTGTAACCAGTACTGATATTCAAGTTTCAACATGCCGACCAACTGTACATCCAAAAGTTCATCACGCTATCTGCTACACATATATGTACAGTCCACAGCAAAAAACCTGCAACATGAGCATGTAAGTTTATTGAGAAATGACGAAGTTTTTTGTTCCAAAATAAGTGTGCAGGGGAGGACGCCGAGGTTTCTCCTGGCGTGATTCGTGCCATTTAGACGTTATGTTGGTTCCCTGGCTGCTGGGCGTAGTTTCACAATAAACTTACATGCTCATGTTGCAGGTTTTTTTGCTACGGACTGTACACGACGCGCGAAAATGAAACAAATGACAACATTTTAAAATAAAATTCAAAAGTGTTTCAAATGGAATGTACCTTGTGGTCGGTTTTAAATTAAATGTACTGAATATAGGTTTGCAAAATTACAATACAGTTTTCATTTGTTTTATACGTATGGGCTGAAACTGAACAACTCGTCGTAAGAATGTGTATTTCTAGGTAAGAGTAAGTATAAATACCGTAATTGCGGGCTACTTGGACCCTTAAGGGGCTACTTGGACCCATACCAAAAACTCGTTTAAAGTCCCATATGCAATGCAATAATGAGTGAGTTCAGAGTTAGATCCGTTAGATGGGATCATAATGCAGGCGTACACACATTGAAACTAGTTCTGTGGTAGGCTTCGATTGAGCAGCATTGGTGAGAAAGGTCGTTGACGAAAAGAGTGTATTTATTGAGCGCCAAACTTTTATGTGTGGATACTACTTGCAAGGATGTGGAACCAATGCTAAGTAAACACATAAGTAGCTACATATAGGTTAATGTAACTGACATGGTAAACTTTCTCATATACAATAAGATGTGTGCGTAATTAGATAATACAGTATATGAAGTGTGTACATATGACCTGGAAAACATGGATATTTTGTCCCTCATCTTTTGTTATCTTTATCCCACCCATCCTTTGTTATCTTTATCAATGAAAAATAAAGGTCTGTTGTCACGTGTCACACAAGTAAGGACTATTTATTGTTTCCTTAAGGATACCGGTACAAAATGGTACACCAATATAAAAGATTGCCTGCAGGTCGAAAATATGCTGATTTTTCATAACAGCTTGAAGAATGTTTACCAGCAATTCAGTCGGGGAAAATGTCGCGAAAAGAAACAGAAGCTCACTTCAAGATAAGTCGTTCCACCATAGAAAGAAGATTAAAGAATAGGTCAAGGCAGAATCCGGGCCATCTGAAAGTGTTCACTGAAGAAGAAGAATTAGCCTTCGCTAGTCATCTTGATAAAGTTTGTGATTTCGGATTCCTCGTTAATTAACTTGATTTCAGATTTAATGTGAAGTCCTATTTTGCCATGCATGGGAGAACTGTCATTACTTTCTAAGACAATCTTCCCAGTCGAGATTGAGTGAAGTTACTTTAGAAAATGCACCTCCAGTCAACGACTAGATTCGCTGCTAATATAGATAGGGCTCGTGAAGCTGCAGAAGAAAACGTAATCAGCTATTACAATCATTATATTTGATAGTACCTCTTAACATGCTCTCTTTGTGGTTTGCAGTAAATAAAAAGTGTTGTTCTTGGAACACCTACGTCCTACTTAGTCTCAGAGCAGATTTCAATGGTTTTCTGTAGGAAAATATGGGGGTGGGTTCAAGTAGCCCGAACGCGAGTCTTACTTGGACCCATTTTTTACAATAATCGCCTGTGCTTTGTTTTCAATATATGTAACTAAAACTGTCTTCAATATATGCAATAAAGCCTGTAGTTCCACTTAATATGGGTTATGACAATAACTTTCGAGTTTTCGTGGATGAAAATAGGTCGAAAGAACGAATTTGTTGCAAAATTGGGTCCAAGTAGCCCGCATCTACAGTATAGATTTCTTACGAACGAACAATTACAGCTTTAAAAATAATTAAATTGTCGAATTTATTGACAAGATAACAATGGGGAATAAATTGAACAACAATTATCAGTAAATATGATTAAGAACAAAAACATTAAATAATGAACAAATTATTCCAACAATATTAATCTATAACCATAGCAATTCATTCATCCATTCATTTTCATTTTCGTCCTTGCTTTCCTTACACTAACACTTTCTTTCAAATTTCCTTACTTTCTCATCTTCCACAATCTTCCACACACACACATTAGCATCTTTCTACTTCATCATTCTTTATCCCCCTTTTTTTATGAAAATAACAAATTATTTGGTAAAGTATCGCAGCAAAATCTTTGGGATTGAAAGAATACCAAAGGGTTTGCGTCGTGAAATACCAAGGAATTTGTTAGAATTCCCTCAACCTTCATCTCATCATCACCCACTAGCAAGTTACTTGATAAAGTATCGCAGCAAAATCTTTGGCATTAAAGGAATTCCAAAGGGTTTGCTAAGTGAAATATCAAGGAATTTGCTAGCAACTGGTTCTCCGGCGTAAGATTGTATGGTGCATATGATCTTACGTCCCTCTCCAGTCAAAAGTAGGCCCTCACAGAGGTAGAGACCTTGACGAGGTTGTGGGGCTTTAAACCAACATCTGCCTGCACCAACCTTCTTAATTTGCTATGAATAAAATACAATATCTTGTTCTTTTCTTTGCAGGTGTACAAGAAGTCCATTAGTTGTGAAAGATACAAGCTATAAATACAACAAACTTGTGCTGAACATAGAAAATATTACATCTATCTAGAAGTTATGGGATAAGAATGGTCAAACTATTTTACTCGCCAGCTTTCCTGAAGAGAGTGGGGGGAAATACCAAAAAGTAATATTCCAGAAGATTAAAATAAGTAGTAAGTTGGACACGAGAAAACAACCCAGGAACAGAAAGAAAATGCCAGAAGAAGAGACAGACAAAATTGAAAATCAAATACCTATTCATCTATATTAATCTGAATGAACTGAATTTTTTAACATTCCGCAGCAATGCCTTCCAGGCTAAAAGAGGAACAAAAACAACAAGTGAAAGATAATGGAAGAATTGGTAGAGTGAAAGAGTGGAGAAAACGAAATATTCAGCACAAAATCTATGCGCAAGCTGTTACCCAGTATAAAGTATGGGATCGTACCATGGACTCCTCGCTACCATAATTTACCATCACCTCTTATCATCTTGAGATAGCAATAACTCCCAACAACACTTACTGGAACTTTAATTTTTTCCTAAAATGAAAATACGCTAAGTGTTACTGCATTTAAAATTTAATGCTGGAACTAAAGTAAGGATACAATGGAATGAAAGACGATATTACAAATGAACTCACAGGAAAACATATTAATTATTTTGATCAAGATTCCTTTTCGTGAGCACGCAAAGCGTTTAAATATGTATACGCATTCAAGTAAGTGACAACTTAACTAGTTACTAATGTTCTCTCCAGCGGTGTCCAAGAAGTTTACATCAAATCTATCGCTAACATACACAAAAGTGTTTGAGAATGTCCAATTCTTTTAATGTACAAAGATAATAAAAGTCCAGAAGAGGGTACGACGGGTAGGATAATACTACAGAGGTTGTTTCTGATCTATGGTGATGAAATTACACACCTTGTGCAGCACCACCAAGCGGGAAGAGAAGGAAGCTGTTAGTCGTGTAAGCACCTTGGACCACTGACTGTGCGTAACAGGTGTGTTAAGTGCATATCGAGACAAATGCCGCCGAAAATAAGTGCTTATTGGGAGGTCTACATAACTGCTCTTTCTGACGTGAACTAGATTGTGTAGCCAAAAATACGAAGGTGAATTCAGAATATTATCATGCTAACATCCTGGCACCCATTTATGGCTATGATATTCCCTGTCTATATGGAAAGGACAAGAATCGTGTGAGGGTATATCAAGACAAGATGTCGAGTTACACATCTCGCTCAACCCGCCTCTTCTTCCAACAAATGACAGCAGAAACTTTAATTCGTGCCATTCCATTCACAGACATTCCAGTGAAGCCCCCTGATGCGTCACCGACGGATTTTTGCGCCTTCGGCCTCCTGAAATGAACCTTGTCTCACAGGAGACTCCGCACCGCCGAAGGGCTATGGAGAGCATGTCAGAAGGAGTGGTTGTTGCTTGACATGACTACACTGCGTGGTAGTCTCCTACAGTGGAAACTTCGCTGTTGGGTAATTCCCCAGATGCAGGGCCACCAAATAGAACACACTCGATGGCGGGAACACGGTTTCTTTTAAGGTGAGTGCACTTTGAAATCGTCACCATAGATCGGAAACAATCTCTGTATTTTTAGCAAGCTTTTTACAATTGTACTTGAATATGTTTCGGTCTCTCAACCAGAATAATACAGGAATAAATGTAAACGGGGAACATCTGATATATCTTCGTTCCGCTAATGACATTCTTCGCAAACCACAACACAAATGCAAGATATATTAGAAGTGATTAATACAGATAACAGACAAATCGTACTGAAAATATATGGAAAAGATGAAAGTGGTGTTCGACAACTTCGCAACAAAATCAAGAATTGAAACTGAAATTAGAAAATTAAAAGAAGAGAGTGTCTACGTGTATCTTGGACTGAAATTCATGGAGAGAGAGAGAGTGTGTGTGTGTGTGTGTGGCGGATATACTGCAAGAAGAAATCACGATCGGTGGATAAAAATAATCAATTTTTGACAGGATATCAAGAGACAAAAAGAGTCTAGGAAAAGTCCTCATACATGGTTGTGCAGCTGTTATAGGAAGAAATCAGAAGGAAGCACGAATAAGTAAAGGAGTAAGGCAAAGATGTAATGTTTAACATCTATACAGAATAAGCTATAAAAGAATTCTTTGATAAAAACAAGAAAGGCGTAAAAGTAAATGGCAAGGTTTTCAGCACAATAAGGTTTACTGATGACATAGCACTGACAGCGGAGAACAAAAAGGTCTTGTAGGAAGCACTTTCAAACTTGAACTACCAACTGTAAAAACATACGAAATGAAGATAAATAAGAAGAAAACCAAAGTGATAAAGTGAACAAAAGCAGGACAGGAAGGGGCAAACTTATAGCTACGGAGAGAGGAAATCAAAGACGTGCCTCTATTTAAGAAGTCTAATACCCTCGAACGGAAGAAGTGAAAAAGATGTAAGTTTCAGAACAACATAGGCTAAACAAGCAGGAAAAGTAGGAAAAGTAGGAAAAGAGGACTGCTTCAGTAGGAAAAGAGGACTGCTAATATCACGAAATGTGTCGCTGAAAGTTTGAAAACGATTTATTAAGAGCCTGGTATGGAGCGTGGCGCTTTACGGATCAGAGACGTAGACATTGAGAAAAGCTGAAATATTCAAGCTGGAAGCATTTGAAAATGTGGTTGGCGCAGAATGCAGCGCATATCATAGACCGAAAGGAAAAGGAATGAAAAAGTACCAAAAGAAGCTAATGAAGGACAGATCATGAAGATAATAGGAAAAAGAAGAAACAGCATGCTTGGCTACAGTACTTCAATCCGGTACTTCAATTGGATAGAGGGAAAGGCAGAAGGAAAACCAGGAAAAGGAAGACCAAGGATAGAATATGTAGATGCAGTTACGGAAAAGAGACCTAAAGCTACGGGAAAGATACGGTTTTCAAGTATAACACAGCTCTCTCAAGGGAGAGAAAAGTTTTAAAATTTCCATGTTGCCTACCAACCTTTAAATTTCTTCCTAAATTATACAGAAAACCGACAAGTACATCCTCAAAAAGTCAGTTCATTCTTATACAATCACATAAAACTTATGGGTTAAACTTCTTTCTACGAGTGAGTACATAGACTGATTTCATCTGTGAAAGATATCAAAAATCAAATAGAAATACTTTGAATCAGGAAAGAACAATAGTTATGGAAAAGATACCTTGGGAAAATTGAAGTATTTGATGTTCACAACTCACTACACAATAAAATTTGCTGAAAAGCCAGATAATCGATGAATTTGTTTTCTCCTATGGTGTAAACTAACATTTAGTCTGTACAGAGTTGTTAAGAAATATGGTTTACAGCTCAGTTACAAAACTCCAATACATACTGAAAGATCTTTTACGGTTTTCAAGAACTATTTTGTAGATGACTTAGTCCATTTTGGGAGTATCTTGAAATGAAATGAAATGAAATCTTTAAGTTTTACGTCCCACTATTATGCCGGTTAGGCTAAAGAAGTAATGAGAAATAAATGAAATGGTGGAATGAAGAAAGTGGGAGGAAACGGGAGCGCCCCGAGAAAACCCACGCACACGGTGTTTTGTCCACCACAAAGTTCACTTGGCGCGAGCTTGGATCGAGCCAGGAACACCATGCACCAGAGGTAAACGCTCTACCACTGAGCCACCACTTGGGGATATATCAAGCACGATGTGAACGCGATTATACTTACAATGGTATGAATAAAAGGAACATTGGTACAAAGTTTAAGGAGCATACATCATCATCTCACAATCAGGCGCAGCTACAAAGTACTTTCTCCACTGGATTCTATCATTTTCCCTTTGTCTCCAATCATTCCATATTTCGAGTTGTAGTAGATCCTCATAGATTCCATCTTTTCCTGGTGTACCCAGTGGCCTTCTTTTAACCGGAACGAAATCTAGTATATTCAAAGATTTTCATGAGGACGACATGACCCGTCCACATAAGGCATTTGGTCCCCATTAGGCCTATTATATTTGGGTTCCTGCATAGCCATCCTACTCTCGTTTCCACAGAACTCGCCGATCTCCTGCAGTCGTATCTCTTACCCAACCGAAGATCTTCCTTAGGACTTCTCACATGAAAATGAAAAGACTGTTCATATCTTGGTTTTTAACACTCCAATTTTCTCACCCATAAAGCACTACAGGACGAATGAGTGTCCTGTACATTAGCTTCAGTTTTCCAAAACACTATGTAACTTAAACAGTTGACTGAGGTAATAGTAAGCTCTGTTTCTAGCTTGTACCCTTGGTTTGATTTCTGTGTAACATGATGCACTCACTGTGAAGATTATCCCCAGGTATTTGAACTCTCGGAACCTTTTGTATGATTTATTGCTAAATTTCAATGACTGAAGTGGCCCTCTTATATATGTTTAATTCCTACTTATAATCAGAAATTCATTTCTGATTCATTTACCATATGGCCAATCATTCTGATAGCTATTCGTTCATTTGTATCAGATATTTGGTTCTATTCAAGAAAGCCACATCGTCGGCATATGCAAGGTTTGTGACGTTCTCACTTCCAACTCGAGCTCCACTAACATTCTCGTGGAATGTTTTCTTCATAATACTTCCCAGAGGCTGGTTCAATAACACTCGTGAAAAACCATCTTCTTGCCTCAGATTTGTGATTATGTCAAAATTCTTTGTGACTTGGTACTCCAGTTTTACCTTGCCTTTGTGTCACTCAGGCAAATTCTAACCAGGCTGACTAGTTTCTTCGGTATTCCAAATTAAGATAGACAGTTGATCAGGTTCTCTCGAAGAACGCAATCGTAGCTTTTTTGAAGTCTAATATAATCTTTGTTATGTTCCCACATTTTCCTTGTAAGCTGCCATAGAATATAAATGTTATACAGTGTGGAAATCCCTTCCGGTTCATACGATTGTATCCTATTGAATAGGAAGTTGGACAGGATCTAGTAGAATGTGCTGAAAAGAACAATTTCTCGGTAATTGGTACAGTTAATTTGATCACCTTTCTTGTATAGTCTTATAACCGTCACCATTATAGAAGTAATTTTTGTGGACGCTCTGTATATTTCGTAAAGACAGCAATTATTCTTCGATTTACACTTTATTTCTGCGACGCAAATAATTTCTTTCTTCGGAGGGAACTGCTTCCTTCCCACGCAATAAAACAAAAGTCTTTCATCGTTCACTCATATGTATATGTGAAACGTTGTTTTGTGGTGAGAATATTTTAGTGCGTAACAAAGACTATGTTCATTTTCTGAACTATATGTATGATAGTCGTATTTTTCTTACTTGAGTTCGCAGTGTTTCTTCCTTACCTATTAATATGCAAAGACTACGTTATATGAGTTCTTGGAACTAAATCAAGTGCATTCTTCAATCATTTATGGAAATACTAGCAGACCAGCTGCGATCCAGCCACAGCGTCGTCAACCATATCATTCGGCCAGCTTTTATCAAAAAGTTTTCATAACAAAGTTAACGCAATGTTTTGCACATTATGGCCAGTGAACTGTAAATTAACGTCAATTCTATTAACATTTAATTTGCATATACATACAGGTGATTTAACCTGATTGCATTTTAAAATGAACTGCCAACATTGACCAGTCGGTCGATCCAGCCCGCACCTCGAACGTCTCAATTCGGGGAGTTTACTCCAAGTCTTGATATTACCAACACGTTCGTTGGGTTCGACATAGCATTACGTAGAGGAGCACACGTATAGTAGCCGGTCAAGGACTTGCCCAACGGCTAGCCCCTAATTAGTGAAATCCCGGGTCCACAGATCCTGTGCGAATAAGTAGTAAACGGGCATACCAAGGATTTAATTAGTAGTGCAACTGTCTACGTTCATTTGCTGGAAACCATAGTCAACTTCTACGGATTCTCGCAATAGCTACAAAACTACTTCGTGGGATTACCCTAGGGTTAGCCTCACAGTGCTAATCCCCCATGCGTATCAGCTAATGGTGTGAGAAAAGTCTTCTAGTGAAACCCCAATTATAATCTTTCATTCATCTGTATACGTGATACAAAGGGCTATAATATAATAAATGTGAAGTGTAATTTTGTCTGTGGAAATAGTTAAGTGTTCAGTGTTTAGTGTCGTGATTGTTTTTTCTCCTACATTTTTTTATCGTATTTTAATAAATAAGCATAGTGTTATTTTATTGAATGTGTTTTTGTTACATGTATGAGTGATGTTTATGTGCGCTGTGGTCTGAACGATCATCTGAACGTCTGTGAGGATTTCGAGACGAGACATCCGAACCTCTCAGTGCTTAATACTCATCTCATTGTTGAGACCGGAGGGAGATCCGAGAAAAAGGTCTGTAATTCCTTTTTGAAAATGTTCTTTGAAGCCTTCACCAGGTAAGTTCAGGTCTCCTGAAAGCACTCATTGGTGGGACAGATCCGGAAAGCGGTTACAGTCTTGTTCAAGAGAAGCTGGCCATCCACCTCACTCTGAAACGCCCTGCACTCTTACTCATAATCGGAATTAAACTAAACTAATGTGAATTATTTTTAACCAATTGAAATCTTTACTAGAGCCATTATATCAGAATTTCCTATTTACAGTTGTCAGAATATCGCCTTCTAAAGAAACCTGGGTGGCTACGATTTTTTTTAGCAAGACTGTACATAGTATAATTAATCGCTGTCTTCCAATCTTCCGGGATCTCCTCCCGAGTCCAGATTCTTTCTCTAGGTTGAATTTTCTCCAGGAGTCTTTCGTCTCCTTGTTGAATAAGTCTCAACCGGATCTCAATTTCTTCCAGGCTTTTTTTTTCTTTCTTCTCATTCTCATTGATTTGTTCTAATGAATGTGGTAGATAGTCTGGATGTACAATAGTGGGCGTTGGAATTCGAACACTATTTTAGGTTCCTCACAGTTGAGTAGCTCAGTAACACATTCTTTCCTCTCATAAGTATGTTTTGTTTTTTATTTTTATTTTTTAAAAGGATTTTCCTTATCTTGTCCTTCGCCAACTTTTCGCAACTCCGGTATATTCTTTAAAAAGTAGAATTCCTTCACAAGACATCCCTAGTCTTTTCACCGATATGACGTCTGCCGTAATGGGATGGTAACCTATCACCAACCATCTACCTGGAGAATAGTGTTTTTGATTCCGGAGTGACCCTTCCTTAGATGAATAGAAGTTCATCTGCCTTTTTACTTATTGGTCCAGAAACATTCGGGAGGCATCCCCCCATCCGGCACCTTCTAGAAGTTACAAGTTCTTCGGAGGACAACGAGCATTTAAGGGATACGAAATATTGTGATTCGGCGATTTCAAGCTTGTCAAAGTGCCTAGGCATTTCAAAATATAACATGAAGTATGTTAAATTTATTCGCAAAACTACAGTTCCAAGAAATGTATTTTCACCTTTTAATCTAAAAACAATGAACCTTTCTTTAGATTTAGATAAAGCCAACCTAACTGCAGTCAAGTTATTTGCGAGAACAACAATCGCACACAGATTTGATAAAGCAACAATTTCTGTAGTGTAATTATCAGCATATTTGTATACATTGTGAGATTTCCAGTTAAATGTTCTGCATACTGAATATTTTACTAGGCATACATACTTTCTAGGTATTCTTGTAACTAGAATAATAAAATAAATTACATTTTGAAGCTTTTACTTAAAAGATGCTATAGATTACATAGTGAAAAAATGAAAAGAACCTGCTATCTTTGTATCCAATTACGTGTAATTTCATATATACTGTACATTTCAATGCATGCTGGTATCTTTCTCAATACCTATACGTTGTTATATATTGGGATCTTATCATAATACTCTGTGTTCTGAAGGAATTAAAGAGAACATTATTTTACATGAAAAGTGGCTAAGTGCATAAGTGTTTAGACTGTTTGATGGATATTCAAAATGTTCCCGACATTATTCAACGTGAGTGATACAATTTGCTGACAATTTTCAATAAGTGGCTAAGTGCAAAAATCGATGTCTTTTTATTATTATTATTATTATTATTATTATTTGCTTACGTGTTTTTCCTATGATTTATATCTCTTTAACTTCTTCAGGACATAAAAGAATTAATCTAAGAATTCAGTGTGTAGTGAGGTGTAGATATTGAGAAAGATACCACGATGTGCTGAAAAGTACAGTATGAATCTGAAAGATGTGCACAAACTCCTGGAGGTGATTCGTGACATCAAAAGAAGACAAAAAGTCCTCTTGCATATTATTGAATTCCGCGTCGTATAAGAGTGACAGGGGTGCCAACTTGACTCAAATTCTGACAATTGGAAAGAAACTGAAAGATATGCACGGCATATCTTTCAAACCTGATTCATTAATTACATATATTTGGACACAGTTAAGTAGAAAACCTTTCTTTTTCCTGATGAGTTTCTCACAGCCTTAGTCATACTTCTGGAAATATTTACATATGGAATGCCCACTTTGTCAAAAACAGCATCATACATAAGCTGGTGGGAAAACAAACCATCTTCGTGCAAGTTTTCGATAAGACACTCTTGTATTATAAACACTATCTATTTTTGTTCTCGAACTAGCTGGGTTCCTACTGATCTGAAGAAATCTATTTCCCTGACTTCTCCCTGACTTTGTCCTGACCTTTGGCAGGAAATTACCTGACTTTCATGACAGGTATTGGATGATGTTGACGTATAAATAAGGAATAAATAACGGTGAATTTCCCAGAACATTCACTCCATAGAGACAAATAGTAATCTATTGCTCATACATATAATTCACTTACCTCCCATAAAAAATTGAGCAATGTTCCATATAATGGTTGACTAAGCTGAAATTGGTGTCCAATTAATGTTAGAAAAAATGTATTTTATGAAATTTTCCTGACTTTCCCTGATTTCCAGTCTTTTTCCCTGATTTTCCTTGAGCTGCACTATTTTCCCTGAGTTCTCCATGACTTCCCTAACCAGTAGGAACCCAATTTTTTTTAGTGGTTGGCCAGCTACCCCTATCACCACCTACATTCAGATGATGGAGTCACCATCTTGAAGGGTCTTTGATCCCGGGTTCGATTCCCAATGAGAACACTCGATCGAAAAAGAGTAAAAAAAATTCAGGTTAACTAACCTGAGTGAGGTTTTCACACCGGGCAAATACCACAATGGTCCCAGGCCGCTTTCGTCCTTCTGCATTCCTTTCTTTCTCCCCAATTACTCGAGTAGTGTGATCACCGAAGGACGTCATCCCTCATACGTGACGAGCTAACATGGCGATAGATGCCGAAAGCCCAGAAATCTAATTCCTAATCCTAATCCTTGAAGGGTCTCTCAAGGAAATTTTTGCATTTCTTCAGTATTACACAATAATTTTTATTATCAATAAAAATTTCCCGTATTTCAAGTATCAACAGACACCTTGACAAAAACCAAGATTGTTACTTAATCTCTCGCAATTAGTAGCTTCTATGGAATGGATTCAATGACATATGAAATCTTAGAGTTTTACGTTCCACGGTTATGACGTTTAGGCTAAAGGAGACGGTGATGATGAGTGATGAATGAAATGGTGGAATGAAGAAAGTGGGAGGAAACGGGAGAATCCCGAGAAAACCCACGCACACGGTGTTTGTCCACCACAAAGTTTACTTGGCGGGGGCTGGGATCGAACCCGGGACCCTAAACACCAGAGGTGAACGTTCTACCACTGAAGATTCAATGACATATAGTGTCCCACTATTCCCTACTCTTCTCTAATATATACATTCAATAATGTTAATTATTCCTAAAACTCGTAAAATGTATTACCTCTTAATTCCCATATCACGTATGGCAGACGAAGGCGGTCCAATAAATATTAAGTTGGAATTGTGACACAGCTCAGCAAATTCAGTGTTTTCTGACAAGAATCCATAACCTGGATGGATTGCTTCTGCTCCAGCTTTTCTCGCTACCTCAATGATCTTTTCCTGCTTCAGATAGCTTTCCTGGGATGGTGCTGAGCCTATATGATAAGCCTCATCTGCCTATTTGAAGAAGAACATTATTCCACGTTGAAAACAATTAAGAATAAAATTGATACAGAAATAACTATCCTTGTAAACTTCAACACTGTACTAATCTTTTTGCTCCTATAAAATGATCCAATACTCATTTGACTTCTTACCGATATTTCAGACATAATAAATGAATCTCTTTCGTCAAGACGTTTTCTAGGCTAAATCTCTACTTTTACTAAATACATAACAACTTTCCAATGCAGCGTTAAACAAATTTCCTTTCGCGTTTGTTTTTAAATTGTAATTTTTTTTTTATTGCAAACATGCATTATCAATGTTGTTCACGGAAATAACAACACTTTGTATTAGTGCTATTTCGTTTGTTTTTATTTATACTTTTACAAGTTTGACTGCTCTTGTTATCAGTAAAATCATATCAAGTGTAGTCTATAAATTACGAAGAAGGAAGACTTTGTTTCTACAGCACTCAGTGCTCTTAAATGAAAACCATTTTTATACCTTTACTTAGCCATCCATTGTACCGCAAATCAGAATAAAAATCACAATGTAACGAATTTATCAGTGCATTCGCTAGTTGGTTCATATCGAAACGGTCTGCAATATAAATTTATGAAAAGGATGCTTAAGGTATGGCTGTTTAACTATTTGTTTGGATCGTTCAAAAACGATTGGCACTACATTTTGTGTGTGTGTGTGTTCACAGAAAGAATTTACTGAACAAATGAATATAGATTATATTACAAGCATTCCCCGCCAATGTCTATGCACTTCTGCCATTGTTCTGGCGGCGTCCGTATTTGCGTAGCAAACCATTCTTTGGGGGGGTATCCCGGCATCACTGGTAGATAACTGGAAGAAGTTCTTCAGTGATGGTAAACTGCTCACACCGCATGACCTCTTTCATTGCGTCGCATAGGGGATAGTTGCTCGGTGATGTGGCAGCACAATAAACCCTAGTTCACAAACGGTGGCAATCGTCTGGTGACTGACATGTGGCCGCACATTATCGTGTTGGAGGTGTACGCCAGGGACCCTTTTTCCGTGGCGGCATTGTTTAATGCGCCAATGGAGTTGTTGCAGTGAACTGCAGTACCAATCACTGTTGAGAGTCGTATTGGGAGGAAACCAATCTACCAGCAGTATCCCCTCCTGATCCCAGAACACAATCGCCACTTGTTTCTGCACGAATAGTCCCGTCCGTGACTTCTTCGGATAAGGGCTTCCAGTATGCTTCCACTCCATAGACTACCGTTTCTTTTATGGAGTCTCGTGGAAGAACCTTGACTCGTCGACGATGACCAGACACTCAAATAACTCCGCGGGATCTGCACTGTACTGTTGCACCAACTGTTGGTATATCCTCACATGCTTCTGTTACTGCGCAATGGTGAGGGAATGGGGTACCCACTGTGCACACACCTTTTTTTATCTTGAAATCCTCATGAATCATCGTGTGAGGGTTCCCCGTGATAAGTCTGTTGCCTTCTCTAGTTCATCAAACGTGATTAACCTGTACCCCATTATGACATGCTGGGCATTGTTTGGTTTGCGAGCAGATGCTGGACACCCAGTGGTTTTATATTTTTCAGTACAATTCCTGTCATCTCTGAACTCTGAAACTCAACGAAACATGGATCTGCGTCTTGGTACTGTTTCCCCACATATGGCTAACTAACCTCTTGTGGATGTTAGCAGCTGTCTCTCCTTTCTTCCAAAGAAACCAAACTATCCACCGTTCTCCATGCTTACCTGCTTTCGTGTTGTCTTATCGCTGTCCACTGGCGTACTCGCAAGCCGGAACAAGTGTTGCTGTAATGCGCCACCAATAGGAAGTAGCAACACTATCTGGTGGCGGTAGACAGTACTATAGTCTATCTTTCTACATACACCAATACACACATTTCAAACTGATACTTTGCGGGAGGTATAGGGGGAGTGCCAATCAATATTGAACGAACTAAATAATACCGGTATGTCTTCAATGTTATTATTAAGCAATTTTTTGCAATGCATCATCATTGTTACAGTTTTATGCCACTTACACATTATTTTAACGCACTAAACTCAACAAAAGAAAAAAATGAACATTGTTCTTACCAGTGCAACATGCATTGCATTAATATCTGCATCGCTATACACAGCAACAGTTTTCATTCCCAACTTCTTGGCCGTTCGCATAATACGACAAGCTATTTCCCCTCTGTTTGCAACGAGGACTTTGCCAATTGGTTTTACCGCTGCTGAACAATGGTGAGAATACCATGGTGGACGAATACGGACAAACGGACTGCAAAGAAGATAAGACGTACGTAAACATAGCAAACCAAATAATTACAAGCACGCTAAAGCATCGGATATTTATGTCTGTTTATTTGTTTAATATCTTCTTCAAATTATCATTTGAATAGCTTGACTACGAATACTCAATCGAATAGAATACACACGAATTATATTATCTTAACCAGGTTATCGATATCACACTATTGCGAGCGGTGATTATATTCAATGAAAAAAAAAAGCGGAAAGGCTATTACTCACCGCAAAAAATATGTAGCAGAATTTCCTTCTACTTGCAACAGGTAGCGCTTTCGGAAGCTGATACTTCCTTCATCAACCTGTGGTAGACTTCAAAAAGGATGAAAAAAAAAAAAAAAATGAAGGATGGTTAAAAATTTAGGATACGTAAAAAACCAAATCTTCTGTCAAACATTAGGGTTTTTTTCTTTTTTTTAAAAAAAAAAAATAAGATTCTCTGAGGGAGGTTTCCGAATTTCTTCCCTACCTCTAAGGTAGGGTTTCGGTAGTAGGGTCATTCCATATCAATTCAATACAGTGACTTAACCTCACCATCTCAGATTCTAATGAAATTTGGTACATAGATGTCCTCTAGATAGACTAAGAAAATTACCAAATTTCAACTTTATATATCGACCGGTATTGAAGATAGGGCTATGTAAAATTTGAGTTGAGTTGATTTTGAGTTTAACGTCCCGTTCAGCAGCGAGGCTATATGAGACGTGGACCTACTGATTAACGTGGAATCCGAACCACATGAGCCCCCGCCGGGAATCGAACCCGGGACCCCCACGCCAAAGGCGCGTATGCTAACCGCTTAGCCACGGAGGAGCTCTATGTAAAATTTGGAAAAATGCCCAAAAGAGCTTGTTCAATGTATTTTGAAATTGGAATTGCGAATCTCCTAATTGAGCTAGCGAATTGGTTGAGGTGTCATCTTTTAATATCATGGGTTTTCTGGAGGGCAGCATGATGGATCAGTGGTAGAGCGCTCACTTCGGAAGGTTCTAGAATACAGGTTTCCCATATGAACTTAGGTAATTTCGTCACCGGAAATTTCGTCACTGGAATTTTCGTCACGGTAATTTCGTCACCAAAAATTTTGAGATAGTAATTTTGTCTTCAAAATACTAGCATGTAGGAAATTTTGTCATGGTTATTTTTTCACCTTTGTTGAACTAAGTAGAGACAAAGTAAACGACCAAAACAGCTAACCTTGTCTTAATCAAACTTGGAAAACAATTCAGTTGGTGTTCAACTCTGGAAAATTGATACTCCACGCAAGAACAAACAGCAGTTAAAAAAAAAAAAAACAACATAATGTCAGCTTCAGCAAATGTCAAAAGCACAGGCAAAATGGGGCGCTAATGGATTTATATATCACTATTTACAAATATTAAGTTTTGCCAATATCAAGATTTCAGAACAGAAAGTAGCAAACAAAATGTAACTTGTTATAATGAAATAAGTGTTTTACATTTTATTTTCTAGTATTCATAACATTATAGGAAACAACAAACAATTTTTTTTTTTTCAAACATTCACTTCCAGTGTTATACGTTATGCACTAAGACTGGAGCCGTTTCTGCAAAATCTGAAACATTCTTCTTGTTTCTTTTTTGATGGTGACCAGCATCTTGATGAAGCACAGTTGAAACTGTTGCTTCAACTTGTCAAATTTCATGAATAAACTTCCAAATAGTTGGGTGGGATATTCCTACCAGATGATGAAACTTCTAGTTCCACAATCCACAAATATTATTTGTCCTAGAATTGCTGTTCAGGGTGGCTTGGTGAACATTCCAAGTGTCTGGGGGATATAGAGGGGGCACATTACGTAAACGAATATTCCCAGCCCGAGCTTTAACACGGCGATATGTGCTGGACACGTAAGTACTATCAAAATAGTCCAGAAGTTCCAGCTCTTCCTCTGAAGCCTCTTGTATTCCTGATGCACATCTGCTATGGGAAGAAATGCCAATCCGTTCATTTTCTCGCAAAATAGACGAAAATTTTCAATGCTCTTGTACCGTTCTGTGAATCCAAGCTCTTGGATCTTCCTACACGTTGACTGAGTAACGTGAAAAAAAGCAATGCTGTACATGAGTTGAATTTCCAGAAGTTGCTTTTACTGCATGCATTTCCGCTATCTCGAAATCCATAACCACAGTTACAGGGTACAGATATTCAGTAAATTCACTGCACGAAACAGTTCTTTATAAATATATATTTTGTCTTGCTCAGCATTAGGATGTACACTTAGTAAAGGAAGTTTCACCTCAAGTAATATATAGGTGTTTTTTTTTTAAGGAGCCATTGAAAAGTTGCCGTTTATAATCCATGTTCTCGATAGCTCCATAAGGCTAAGACCCATGGACAACTATAGTTGCCCTCTTGTTACGAGGCGTTCAGTCCCGGAGACAACTTTAGTTGCCGTGCACCCATCAAGGTCAGCTCCCGCACTTCAGCACGCAGTTAACGAAAGAAGCCAACAGCTTCATACAGCTAGTCCCTTCTGTTTACTTTTCACTAATATTTATCACCTTCATGCCTACAGGTCACATACTGCGTAGATTTATATGACATGCTGTGTCAAATGTATATTCCCCAAAAAGAAATGAGTACTCAGAAGGAAAAAAAAAAAGTGTAGTTATTTTTTTCTCCTGTTTTATAAGCCAGTGGAAGTGTGTGTGGTTGTTTCAACATCCTTCTTGTAATTTGCTTAGGCTTCACTCCCTCTTTTTAGTTGAACTTCTGGCCATGAATACCACCGCAACAAGTCGTGGTTCTTATGATAGTGGCGTATTTTCGCCCGGAGAAATTACGGAAATAATAGATGATAGCGACTCCGACGCTTTTGAAACGGACGATGAATCTAATATTTAGACATTGCTACAATATTAGAACAACTAGAATCTTCCGACAGTGACACGAAAACAACACTCGATGCTGTTC
>NW_027656794.1:0-61135 GCF_964235325.1 Thermobia domestica
TTGTGTTACGTAAAAATACACATATTTGAACTTCGGGTGTCATATGCAAGCAACATAGTGGTGTGTCAGGGAAGGGGTGTGCAGTGAAATATACGTTATTTTGATAAAAACACAAAAGTAGTACCAAAAATGGTAAAGAATAAGGTACTTGATATCAACCATAGGGATCCCGGTTTGGGATCTCTATGAAAGATGTGCCTGCACTGCAGTTTGAGCTTTATTTCGTGAAAATATGTTAAATAGTTCGGAAGATATAGATCAAAAAAGATTATAATACACAACAATTCGTAACAATTCAATATGTACATATTGACATATGATATATTGTCAGAAGGTTGCTAACCGACAGTTTTACGTGAAATAAAAAAATATATAAGAAAAGTGAATAACTCAGTGGTAATTCGAATCAATTTTTGAAAGAAGGTGCGCGTCATGTGATCTCATTGAAAAGGTAAGGGTTAAAGTCCTTCATGTATTATATATCTTGCTTACTTCATCATTTTATAATTTTTCTGCTAATTTTTGCCTTTCGTGTCTATCCTGATGTGTAGAATGTGAAAACAGCATATTTTGTTCTGACATCGAAATATATATACAGGGTGCAGCAAAATTAACCGTTGCAGAAGACAAGATAATATTTCGTTTTCAGGAAAATATAAACGTTTTTGTATAATTAGGGTATTTTCTCTTTGTGTTACGTAAAAATACACATATTTTAACTTCGGGTGTCATATGCAAGCAACATAGTGGTGTGTCAGGGAAGGGGTGTGCAGTGAAATATGCGATATTTTGATAAAAACACAAAAGTAGTACCAAAAATGGTAAAGAATAAGGTACTTGATATCAACCATAGGGATTCCGGTTTGGGGTGTCTATGAAAGATGTGCCTACACTGTAGTTTGAGCTGAATTTCGTGAAGATATGTTAAATAGTTATGAAGATACATACCAAAACAGATTATAATACACAATTATTCGTAACAATTCAATATGTAACTATTGACATATGATATATTGTCAGAAGTTTGCCAACCAATAGTTTTACGTGAAGTAAGAAAATTATAAGAAAAGTGAATAACTCAGTGGTAATTCGAATCAATTTTTGACCGAAGGTGCGCGTCATGTGATCTCATTGAAAAGGTAAGGTTTAAATTCGTTCATGTATTATATATCTTGCTTACTTCATCATTTTATAATTTTTCTCCTAATTTGTGCCTTTCGTATCTATCCTGATGTGTTGAATATGAAAACAGCATATTTTGTTCTGACATCGAAATATATATACAGGGTGCAGCAAAATTAACCGCTGCAGAAGACAAGATAATATTTCGTTTTCAGGAAAATATAAACGTTTTCTATAATTAGGGTATTTTCTCTTTGCGTTACGTAAAAGTACACATATTTGAACTTCGGGTGTCATATGCAAGCAACATAGTGGTGTGTCAGGAAAGGGATTTGCAGTTTTATTTTGAAAAAAACACAAAAGTAGTACCAAAAATGGTAAAGAATAAGGTACTTGATATCAACCATAGGGATCCCCGTTTGGGATCTCTATGAAAGATGTGCCTGCACTGCAGTTTGAGCTTTATTTCGTGAAAATATGTTAAATAGTTCGGAAGATATAGATCAAAACAGATTGTAATACACAACAATTCGTAACAATTCAATATGTAAGTATCGACATATGATATATTGTCAGAAGGTTGCCAACCAACAGTTTTACGTGAAATAAGAAAATTATAAGAAAAGTGAATAACTCAGTGGTAATTGGAATCAATTTTTGACAGAAGGTGTGCGTCACGTGATCTCATCGAAATGGTAAAGTTTAAAGTCGGTCATGTAGAATATATCTTACTACCTTCATCATTTTATAATTTTTCTGCTAATTTGTGCCTTTCGTATCTATCCTGATGTGTAGAATGTGAAAACAGCATATTTTGTTCCGACATCGAAATATATATACAGGGTGCAGCAAAATTAACCGTTGCAGAAGACAAGATAATATTTCGTTTTCAGGAAAATATAAACGTTTTCTATAATTAGGGTATTTTCTCTTTGTGTTACGTAAAAATACACATATTTGAACTTCGGATGTCATATGCAAGCAACATAGTGGTGTTTCAGGGAAGGGGTGTGCAGTGAAATATGCGTTATTTTGATAAAAACACAAAAGTAGTACCAAAAATGGTAAAGAATAAGGTACTTGATATCAACCATAGGGATCCCCGTTTGGGATCTCTATGAAAGATGTGCCTGCACTGCAGTTTGAGCTTTATTTCGTGAAAATATGTTAAATAGTTCGGAAGATATAGATCAAAACAGATTATAATACACAACAATTCGTAACAATTCAATATGTACATATTGACATATGATTATTGTCAGAAGGTTTCTAACCGACTGTTTTACGTGAAATAAAAAAATATATAAGAAAAGTGAATAACTCAGTGGTAATTCGAATCAATTTTTGAAAGAAGGTGCGCGTCATGTGATCTCATTGAAAAGGTAAGGGTTAAAGTCCTTCATGTATTATATATCTTGCTTACTTCATCATTTTATAATTTTTCTGCTAATATTTGCCTTTCGTGTCTATCCTGATGTGTAGAATGTGAAAACAGCATATTTTGTTCTGACATCGAAATATATATACAGGGTGCAGCAAAATTAACCGTTGCAGAAGACAAGATAATATTTCGTTTTCAGGAAAATATAAACGTTTTCTATAATTAGGGTATTTTCTCTTTGTGTTACGTAAAAATACACATATTTTAACTTCGGGTGTCATATGCAAGCAACATAGTGGTGTGTGAGGGAAGGGGTGTGCAGTGAAATATGCGTTATTTTGAAAAAAACACAAAAGTAGTACCAAAAATGGTAAAGCATAAGGTACTTGACATCAACCATAGGGATCCCGGTTTGGGATCTCTATGAAAGATGTTCCTGCACTGCAGTTTGAGCTTTATTTCGTGAAAATATGTTAAATAGTTCGGAAGATATAGATCAAAACAGATTATAATACACAACAATTCGTAACAATTCAATATGTACATATTGACATATGATATATTGTCAGAAGGTTGCCAACCAATAGTTTTACGTGAAATAAGAAAATTATAAGAAAAGTGAATAACTCAGTGGTAATTGGAATCAATTTTTGACAGAAGGTGTGCGTCACGTGATCTCATCGAAAAGGTAAAGATTAAAGTCGGTCATGTACGATATATCTTACTACCTTCATCATTTTATAATTTTTCTGCTAATTTGTGCCTTTCGTATCTATCCTGATGTGTAGAATGTGAAAACAGCATATTTTGTTCTGACATCGAAATATATATACAGGGTGCAGCAAAATTAACCGTTGCAGAAGACAAGATAATATTTCGTTTTCAGGAAAATATAAACGTTTTCTGTAATTAGGGTATTTTCTCTTTGTGTTACGTAAAAATACACATATTTGAACTTCGGATGTCATATGCAAGCAACATAGTGGTGTTTCAGGGAAGGGGTGTGCAGTGAAATATGCGTTATTTTGATAAAAACACAAAAGTAGTACCAAAAATGGTAAAGAATAAGGTACTTGATATCAACCATAGGGATCCCGGTTTGGGATCTCTATGAAAGATGTTCCTGCACTGCAGTTTGAGCTTTATTTCGTGAAAATATGTTAAATAGTTCGGAAGATATAGATCAAAACAGATTATAATACACAACAATTCGTAACAATTCAATATGTACATATTGACATACGATATATTGTCAGAAGGTTGCCAACCAATAGTTTTACGTGAAATAAGAAAATTATAAGAAAAGTGAATAACTCAGTGGTAGTTCGAATCAATTTTTGACCGAAGGTGCGCGTCATGTGATCTCATTGAAAAGGTAAGGTTTAAAGTCGTTCATGTATTATATATCTTGCTTACTTCATCATTTTATAATTTTTCTCCTAATTTGTGCCTTTCGTATCTATCCTGATGTGTTGAATATGAAAACAGCATATTTTGTTCTGACATCGAAATATATATACAGGGTGCAGCAAAATTAACCGCTGCAGAAGACAAGATAATATTTCGTTTTCAGGAAAATATAAACGTTTTCTATAATTAGGGTATTTTCTCTTTGTGTTACGTAAAAATACACATATTTTAACTTCGGGTGTCATATGCAAGCAACATAGTGGTGTGTCAGGGAAGGGGTGTGCAGTGAAATATGCGTTATTTTGAAAAAAACACAAAAGTAGTACCAAAAATGGTAACGCATAAGGTACTTGACATCAACCATAGGGATCCCGGTTTGGGATCTCTATGAAAGATGTTCCTGCACTGCAGTTTGAGCTTTATTTCGTGAAAATATGTTAAATAGTTCGGAAGATATAGATCAAAACAGATTATAATACACAACAATTCGTAACAATTCAATATGTACATATTGACATATGATATATTGTCAGAAGGTTGCCAACCAATAGTTTTACGTGAAATAAGAAAATTATAAGAAAAGTGAATAACTCAGTGGTAATTGGAATCAATTTTTGACAGAAGGTGTGCGTCACGTGATCTCATCGAAAAGGTAAAGATTAAAGTCGGTCATGTACGATATATCTTACTACCTTCATCATTTTATAATTTTTCTGCTAATTTGTGCCTTTCGTATCTATCCTGATGTGTAGAATGTGAAAACAGCATATTTTGTTCTGACATCGAAATATATATACAGGGTGCAGCAAAATTAACCGTTGCAGAAGACAAGATAATATTTCGTTTTCAGGAAAATATAAACGTTTTCTATAATTAGGGTATTTTCTCTTTGTGTTACGAAAAAATACACATATTTGAACTTCGGGTGTCATATGCAAGCACCATAGTGGTTTTTCAGGGAAGGGGTGTGCAGTGAAATATGCGTTATTTTGATAAAAACACAAAAGTAGTACCAAAAATGGTAAAGAATAAGGTACTTGATATCAACCATAGGGATCCCGGTTTGGGATCTCTATGAAAGATGTTCCTGCACTGCAGTTTGAGCTTTATTTCGTGAAAATATGTTAAATAGTTCGGAAGATATAGATCAAAACAGATTATAATACACAACAATTCGTAACAATTCAATATGTACATATTGACATATGATATATTGTCAGAAGTTTGCCAACCAATAGTTTTACGTGAAATAAGAAAATTATAAGAAAAGTGAATAACTCAGTGGTAATTCGAATCAATTTTTGACCGAAGGTGCGCGTCATGTGATCTCATTGAAAAGGTAAGGTTTAAAGTCGTTCATGTATTATATATCTTGCTTACTTCATCATTTTATAATTTTTCTCCTAATTTGTGCCTTTCGTATCTATCCTGATGTGTTGAATATGAAAACAGCATATTTTGTTCTGACATCGAAATATATATACAGGGTGCAGCAAAATTAAGAGCTGCAGAAGACAAGATAATATTTCGTTTTCAGGAAAATATAAACGTTTTCTATAATTAGGGTATTTTCTCTTTGCGTTACGTAAAAGTACACATATTTGAACTTCGGGTGTCATATGCAAGCAACATAGTGGTGTGTCAGGAAAGGGATTTGCAGTTTAATTTTGAAAAAAACACAAAAGTAGTACCAAAAATGGTAAAGAATAAGGTACTTGATATCAACCATAGGGATCCCCGTTTGGGATCTCTATGAAAGATGTGCCTGCACTGCAGTTTGAGCTTTATTTCGTGAAAATGTGTTAAATAGTTCGGAAGATATAGATCAAAACAGATTGTAATACACAACAATTCGTAACAATTCAATATGTAAGTATCGACATATGATATATTATCAGAAGGTTGCCAACCAACAGTTTTACGTGAAATAAGAAAATTATAAGAAAAGTGAATAACTCAGTGGTAATTCGAATCAATTTTTGACAGAAGGTGTGCGTCACGTGATCTCATCGAAAAGGTAAGGGTTAAAGTCGTTCATGTAGAATATATCTTACTACCTTCATCATTTTATAATTTTTCTGCTAATTTGTGCCTTTCGTGTCTATCCTGATGTGTAGAATGTGAAAACAGCATATTTTGTTCTGACATCGAAATATATATACAGGGTGCAGCAAAATTAACCGTTGCAGAAGACAAGATAATATTTCGTTTTCAGGAAAATATAAACGTTTTCTATAATTAGGGTATTTTCTCTTTGTGTTACGTAAAAATACACATATTTTAACTTCGGGTGTCATATGCAAGCAACATAGTGGTGTGTCAGGGAAGGGGTGTGCAGTGAAATATGCGTTATTTTGAAAAAAACACAAAAGTAGTACCAAAAATGGTAAAGCATAAGGTACTTGACATCAACCATAGGGATCCCGGTTTGGGATCTCTATGAAAGATGTTCCTGCACTGCAGTTTGAGCTTTATTTCGTGAAAATATGTTAAATAGTTCGGAAGATATAGATCAAAACAGATTATAATACACAACAATTCGTAACAATTCAATATGTACATATTGACATATCATATATTGTCAGAAGGTTGCCAACCAATAGTTTTACGTGAAATAAGAAAATTATAAGAAAAGTGAATAACTCAGTGGTAATTGGAATCAATTTTTGACAGAAGGTGTGCGTCACGTGATCTCATCGAAAAGGTAAAGATTAAAGTCGGTCATGTACGATATATCTTACTACCTTCATCATTTTATAATTTTTCTGTTAATTGGTGCCTTTCGTATCTATCCTGATGTGTAGAATGTGAAAACAGCATATTTTGTTCTGACATCGAAATATATATACAGGGTGCAGCAAAATTAACCGTTGCAGAAGACAAGATAATATTTCGTTTTCAGGAAAATATAAACGTTTTCTATAATTAGGGTATTTTCTCTTTGTGTTACGTAAAAATACACATATTTGAACTTCGGATGTCATATGCAAGCAACATAGTGGTGTTTCAGGGAAGGGGTGTGCAGTGAAATATGCGTTATTTTGATAAAAACACAAAAGTAGTTCCAAAAATGGTAAAGAATAAGGTACTTGATATCAACCATAGGGATCCCGGTTTGGGATCTCTATGAAAGATGTGCCTGAACTGCAGTTTGAGCTTTATTTCGTGAAAATATGTTAAATAGTTCGGAAGATATAGATCAAAACAGATTATAATACACAACAATTCGTAACAATTCAATATGTACATATTGACATATGATATATTGTCAGAAGTTTGCCAACCAATAGTTTTACGTGAAATAAGAAAATTATAAGAAAAGTGAATAACTCAGTGGTAATTCGAATCAATTTTTGACCGAAGGTGCGCGTCATGTGATCTCATTGAAAAGGTAAAGTTTAAAGTCGTTCATGTATTATATATCTTGCTTACTTCATCATTTTATAATTTTTCTCCTAATTTGTGCCTTTCGTATCTATCCTGATGTGTTGAATATGAAAACAGCATATTTTGTTCTGACATCGAAATATATATACAGGGTGCAGCAAAATTAACCGCTGCAGAAGACAAGATAATATTTCGTTTTCAGGAAAATATAAACGTTTTCTATAATTAGGGTATTTTCTCTTTGCGTTACGTAAAAGTACACATATTTGAACTTCGGGTGTCATATGCAAGCAACATAGTGGTGTGTCAGGAAAGGGATTTGCAGTTTTATTTTGAAAAAAACACAAAAGTAGTACCAAAAATGGTAAAGAATAAGGTACTTGATATCAACCATAGGGATCCCCGTTTGGGATCTCTATGAAAGATGTGCCTGCACTGCAGTTTGAGCTTTATTTCGTGAAAATATGTTAAATAGTTCGGAAGATATAGATCAAAACAGATTGTAATACACAACAATTCGTAACAATTCAATATGTAAGTATCGACATATGATATATTGTCAGAAGGTTGCCAACCAACAGTTTTACGTGAAATAAGAAAATTATAAGAAAAGTGAATAACTCAGTGGTAATTCGAATCAATTTTTGACAGAAGGTGTGCGTCACGTGATCTCATCGAAAAGGTAAAGATTAAAGTCGGTCATGTAGAATATATCTTACTACCTTCATCATTTTATAATTTTTCTGCTAATTTGTGCCTTTCGTGTCTATCCTGATGTGTAGAATGTGAAAACAGCATATTTTGTTCTGACATCGAAATATATATACAGGGTGCAGCAAAATTAACCGTTGCAGAAGACAAGATAATATTTCGTTTTCAGGAAAATATAAACGTTTTCTATAATTAGGGTATTTTCTCTTTGTGTTACGTAAAAATACACATATTTGAACTTCGGGTATCATATGCAAGCAACATAGTGGTGTGTCAGGGAAGGGGTCTGCAGTGAAATATGCGTTATTTTGAAAAAAACACAAAAGTAGTACCAAAAATGGTAAAGCATAAGGTACTTGACATCAACCATAGGGATCCCGGTTTGGGATCTCTATGAAAGACGTTCCTGCCCTGCAGTTTGAGCTTTATTTCGTGAAAATATGTTAAATAGTTCGGAAGATATAGATCAAAACAGATTATAATACACAACAATTCGTAACAATTCAATATGTACATATTGACATATGATATATTGTCAGAAGGTTGCCAACCAATAGTTTTAGGTGAAATAAGAAAATTGTAAGAAAAGTGAATAACTCAGTGGTAATTGGAATCAATTTTTGACAGAAGGTGTGCGTCACGTGATCTCATCGAAAAGGTAAAGATTAAAGTCGGTCATGTACGATATATCTTACTACCTTCATCATTTTATAATTTTTCTGCTAATTTGTGCCTTTCGTATCTATCCTGATGTGTAGAATGTGAAAACAGCATATTTTGTTCTGACATCGAAATATATAGACAGGGTGCAGCAAAATTAACCGTTGCAGAAGACAAGATAATATTTCGTTTTCAGGAAAATATAAACGTTTTCTATAATTAGGGTATTTTCTCTTTGTGTTACGTAAAAATACACATATTTTAACTTCGGGTGTCATATGCAAGCAACATAGTGGTGTGTCAGGGACGGGGTGTGCAGTGAAATATGCGTTATTTTGATAAAAACACAAAAGTAGTACCAAAAATGGTAAAGAATAAGGTACTTGATATCAACCATAGGGATCCCGGTTTGGGATCTCTATGAAAGATGTGCCTGCACTGCAGTTTGAGCTGAATTTCGTGAAAATATGTTAAATAGTTATGAAGATAGATACCAAAACAGATTATAATACACAACAATTCGTAACAATTCAATATGTAACTATTGACATATGATATATTGTCAGAAGGTTGCCAACCAATAGTTTTACGTGAAATAAGAAAATTGTAAGAAAAGTGAATAACTCAGTGGTATTTCGAATCAATTTTTGACAGAAGGTGTGCGTCACGTGATCCCATCGAAAAGGTAAAGGTTAAAGTCGGTCATGTAGGATATATCTTACTACCTTCATCATTTTATAATTTTTCTGCTAATTTGTGCCTTTCGTATCTATCCTGATGTGTAGAATGTGAAAACAGCATATTTTGTTCTGACATCGAAATATATATACAGGGTGCAGCAAAATTAACCGTTGCAGAAGACAAGATAATATTTCGTTTTCAGGAAAATATAAACGTTTTCTATAATTAGGGTATTTTCTCTTTGTGTTACGTAAAAATACACATATTTTAACTTCGGGTGTCATATGCAAGCAACATAGTGGTGTGTCAGGGACGGGGTGTGCAGTGAAATATGCGTTATTTTGATAAAAACACATAAGTAGTACCAAAAATGGTAAAGAATAAGGTACTTGATATCAACCATAGGGATCCCGGTTTGGGATCTCTATGAAAGATGTGCCTGCACAGCAGTTTGAGTTTTATTTCGTGAAAATATGTTAAATAGTTCGGAAGATATAGATCAAATTAGATTATAATACACAACAATTCGTAACAATTCAATATGTACATATTGACATATGATATATTGTCAGAAGGTTGCTAACCGACAGTTTTACGTGAAATAAAAAAATATAAGAAAAGTGAATAACTGAGTGGTAATTGGAATCAATTTTTGACCGAAGGTGCGCGTCATGTGATCTCATTGAAAAGGTAAGGTTTAAAGTCGTTCATGTATTATATATCTTGCTTACTTCATCATTTTATTATTTTTCTGCTAATTTGTGCCTTTCGTATCTATCCTGATGTGCTGAATATGAAATCAGCATATTTTGTTTTGACATCGAAATATATATACAGGGTGCAGCAAAATTAACCGCTGCAGAAGACAAGATAATATTTCGTTTTCAGGAAAATATAAACGTTTTCTATAATTAGGGTATTTTCTCTTTGCGTTACGTAAAAGTACACATATTTGAACTTTGGGTGTCATATGCAAGCAACATAGTGGTGTGTCAGGAAAGGGATTTGCAGTTTTATTTTGAAAAAAACACAAAAGTAGTACCAAAAATGGTAAAGAATAAGGTACTTGATATCAACCATAGGGATCCCGGTTTGGGATCTCTATGAAAGATGTGCCTGCACTGCAGTTTGAGCTTTATTTCGTGAAAATATGTTAAATAGTTTGGAAGATATAGATCAAAACAGATTGTAATACACAACAATTCGTAACAATTCAATATGTAAGTATCGACATATGATATATTGTCAGAAGGTTGCCAACCGACAGTTTCACGTGAAATAAAAAAATATATAAGAAAAGTGAATAACTCAGTGGTAATTCGAATCAATTTTTGACCGAAGGTGCGCGTCATGTGATCTCATTGAAAAGGTAAGGGTTAAAATCCTTCTTGTATTATATATCTTGCTTACTTCATCATTTTATAATTTTTCTGCTAATTTTTGCCTTTCGTCTCTATCCTGATGTGTAGAATGTGAAAACAGCATATTTTGTTCTGACATCGAAATATATATACAGGGTGCAGCAAAATTAACCGTTGCAGAAGACAAGATAATATTTCGTTTTCAGGAAAATATAAACGTTTTCTATAATTAGGGTATTTTCTCTTTGTGTTACGTAAAAATACACATATTTTAACTTCGGGTGTCATATGCAAGCAACATAGTGGTGTGTCAGGGACGGGGTGTGCAGTGAAATATGCGTTATTTTGATAAAAACACAAAAGTAGTACCAAAAATGGTAAAGAATAAGGTACTTGATATCAACCATAGGGATCCCGGTTTGGGATCTCTATGAAAGATGTGCCTGCACAGCAGTTTGAGCTTTATTTCGTGAAAATATGTTAAATAGTTCGGAAGATATAGATCAAAACAGATTATAATACACAACAATTCGTAACAATTCAATATGTACATATTGACATATGATATATTGTCAGAAGGTTGCCAACCAATAGTTTTACGTGAAATAAGAAAATTATAAGAAAAGTGAATAACTCAGTGGTAATTGGAATCAATTTTTGACAGAAGGTGTGCGTCACGTGATCTCATCGAAAAGGTAAAGATTAAAGTCGGTCATGTACGATATATCTTACTACCTTCATCATTTTATAATTTTTCTGCTAATTTGTGCCTTTCGTATCTATCCTGATGTGTAGAATGTGAAAACAGCATATTTTGTTCTGACATCGAAATATATATACAGGGTGCAGCAAAATTAACCGTTGCAGAAGACAAGATAATATTTCGTTTTCAGGAAAATATAAACGTTTTCTATAATTAGGGTATTTTCTCTTTGTGTTACGTAAAAATACACATATTTGAACTTCGGATGTCATATGCAAGCAACATAGTGGTGTTTCAGGGAAGGGGTGTGCAGTGAAATATGCGTTATTTTGATAAAAACACAAAAGTAGTTCCAAAAATGGTAAAGAATAAGGTACTTGATATCAACCATAGGGATCCCGGTTTGGGACTTCTATGAAAGATGTGCCTGAACTGCAGTTTGAGCTTTATTTCGTGAAAATATGTTAAATAGTTCGGAAGATATAGATCAAAACAGATTATAATACACAACAATTCGTAACAATTCAATATGTACATATTGACATATGATATATTGTCAGAAGTTTGCCAACCAATAGTTTTACGTGAAATAAGAAAATTATAAGAAAAGTGAATAACTCAGTGGTAATTCGAATCAATTTTTGACCGAAGGTGCGCGTCATGTGATCTCATTGAAAAGGTAAGGTTTAAAGTCGTTCATGTATTATATATCTTGCTTACTTCATCATTTTATAATTTTTCTCCTAATTTGTGCCTTTCGTATCTATCCTGATGTGTTGAATATGAAAACAGCATATTTTGTTCTGACATCGAAATATATATACAGGGTGCAGCAAAATTAACCGCTGCAGAAGACAAGATAATATTTCGTTTGAGGAAAATATAAACGTTTTCTATAATTAGGGTATTTTCTCTTTGCGTTACGTAAAAGTACACATATTTGAACTTCGGGTGTCATATGCAAGCAACATAGTGGTGTGTCAGGAAAGGGATTTGCATTTTTATTTTGAAAAAAACACAAAATTAGTACCAAAAATGGTAAAGAATAAGGTACTTGATATCAACCATAGGGATCCCCGTTTGGGATCTCTATGAAAGATGTGCCTGCACTGCAGTTTGAGCTTTATTTCGTGAAAATATGTTAAATAGTTCGGAAGATATAGATCAAAACAGATTGTAATACACAACAATTCGTAACAATTCAATATGTAAGTATCGACATATGATATATTGTCAGATGGTTGCCAACCAACAGTTTTACGTGAAATAAGAAAATTATAAGAAAAGTGAATAACTCAGTGGTAATTCGAATCAATTTTTGACAGAAGGTGTGCGTCACGTGATCTCATCGAAAAGGTAAGGGTTAAAGTCGTTCATGTAGAATATATCTTACTACCTTCATCATTTTATAATTTTTCTGCTAATTTGTGCCTTTCGTGTCTATCCTGATGTGTAGAATGTGAAAACAGCATATTTTGTTCTGACATCGAAATATATATACAGGGTGCAGCAAAATTAACCGTTGCAGAAGACAAGATAATATTTCGTTTTCAGGAAAATATAAACGTTTTCTATAATTAAGGTAATTTCTCTTTGTGTTACGTAAAAATACACATATTTGAACTTCGGGTATCATATGCAAGCAACATAGTGGTGTGTCAGGGAAGGGGTCTGCAGTGAAATATGCGTTATTTTGAAAAAAACACAAAAGTAGTACCAAAAATGGTAAAGCATAAGGTACTTGACATCAACCATAGGGATCCCGGTTTGGGATCTCTATGAAAGATGTTCCTGCACTGCAGTTTGAGCTTTATTTCGTGAAAATATGTTAAATAGTTCGGAAGATATAGATCAAAACAGATTATAATACACAACAATTCGTAACAATTCAATATGTACATATTGACATATGATATATTGTCAGAAGGTTGCCAACCAATAGTTTTAGGTGAAATAAGAAAATTATAAGAAAAGTGAATAACTCAGTGGTAATTGGAATCAATTTTTGACAGAAGGTGTGCGTCACGTGATCTCATCGAAGAGGTAAAGATTAAAGTCGGTCATGTACGATATATCTTACTACCTTCATCATTTTATAATTTTTCTGCTAATTTGTGCCTTTCGTATCTATCCTGATGTGTAGAATGTGAAAACAGCATATTTTGTTCTGACATCGAAATATATAGACAGGGTGCAGCAAAATTAACCGTTGCAGAAGACAAGATAATATTTCGTTTTCAGGAAAATATAAACGTTTTCTATAATTAGGGTATTTTCTCTTTGTGTTACGTAAAAATACACATATTTTAACTTCGGGTGTCATATGCAAGCAACATAGTGGTGTGTCAGGGACGGGGTGTGCAGTGAAATATGCGTTATTTTGATAAAAACACAAAAGTAGTACCAAAAATGGTAAAGAATAAGGTACTTGATATCAACCATAGGGATCCCGGTTTGGGATCTCTATGAAAGATGTGCCTGCACTGCAGTTTGAGCTGAATTCCGTGAAAATATGTTAAATAGTTATGAAGATAGATACCAAAACAGATTATAATACACAACAATTCGTAACAATTCAATATGTAACTATTGACATATGATATATTGTCAGAAGGTTGCCAACCAATAGTTTTACGTGAAATAAGAAAATTGTAAGAAAAGTGAATAACTCAGTGGTATTTCGAATCAATTTTTGACAGAAGGTGTGCGTCACGTGATCCCATCGAAAAGGTAAAGGTTAAAGTCGGTCATGTAGGATATATCTTACTACCTTCATCATTTTATAATTTTTCTGCTAATTTGTGCCTTTCGTATCTATCCTGATGTGTAGAATGTGAAAACAGCATATTTTGTTCTGACATCGAAATATATATACAGGGTGCAGCAAAATTAACCGTTGCAGAAGACAAGATAATATTTCGTTTTCAGGAAAATATAAACGTTTTCTATAATTATGTTATTTTCTCTTTGTGTTACGTAAAAATACACATATTTGAACTTCGGATGTCATATGCAAGCTACATAGTGGTGTTTCAGGGAAGGGGTGTGCAGTGAAATATGCGTTATTTTGATAAAAACACATAAGTAGTACCAAAAATGGTAAAGAATAAGGTACTTGATATCAACCATAGGGATCCCGGTTTGGGATCTCTATGAAAGATGTGCCTGCACAGCAGTTTGAGTTTTATTTCGTGAAAATATGTTAAATAGTTCGGAAGATATAGATCAAATTAGATTATAATACACAACAATTCGTAACAATTCAATATGTACATATTGACATATGATATATTGTCAGAAGGTTGCTAACCGACAGTTTTACGTGAAATAAAAAAATATAAGAAAAGTGAATAACTGAGTGGTAATTGGAATCAATTTTTGACCGAAGGTGCGCGTCATGTGATCTCATTGAAAAGGTAAGGTTTAAAGTCGTTCATGTATTATATATCTTGCTTACTTCATCATTTTATTATTTTTCTGCTAATTTGTGCCTTTCGCATCTATCCTGATGTGCTGAATATGAAATCAGCATATTTTGTTTTGACATCGAAATATATATACAGGGTGCAGCAAAATTAACCGCTGCAGAAGACAAGATAATATTTCGTTTTCAGGAAAATATAAACGTTTTCTATAATTAGGGTATTTTCTCTTTGTGTTACGTAAAAATACACATATTTTAACTTCGGGTGTCATATGCAAGCAACATAGTGGTGTGTCAGGGACGGGGTGTGCAGTGAAATATGCGTTATTTTGATAAAAACACAAAAGTAGTACCAAAAATGGTAAAGAATAAGGTACTTGATATCAACCATAGGGATCCCGGTTGAGGATCTCTATGAAAGATGTGCCTGCACTGCAGTTTGAGCTGAATTTTGTGAAGATATGTTAAATAGTTATGAAGATAGATACCAAAACAGATTATAATACACAACAATTCGTAACAATTCAATATGTAACTATTGACATATGATATATTGTCAGAAGGTTGCCAACCAATAGTTTTACGTGAAATAAGAAAATTATAAGAAAAGTGAATAACTCAGTGGTAATTGGAATCAATTTTTGACAGTAGGTGTGCGTCACGTGATCTCATCGAAAAGGTGAAGGTTAAAGTCGGTCATGTAGGATATATCTTACTACCTTCATCATTTTGTAATTTTTCTGCTAATTTGTGCCTTTCGTATCTATCCTGATGTGTAGAGTGTGAAAACAGCATATTTTGTTCTGACATCGAAATATATATACAGGGTGCAGCAAAATTAACCGTTGCAGAAGACAAGATAATATTTCGTTTTCAGGAAAATATAAACGTTTTCTATAATTAGGGTATTTTCTCTTTGTGTTACGTAAAAATACACATATTTGAAATTCGGATGTCATATGCAAGCACCATAGTGGTGTTTCAGGGAAGGGGTGTGCAGTGAAATATGCGTTATTTTGATAAAAACACAAAAGTAGTACCAAAAATGGTAAAGAATAAGGTACTTGATATCAACCATAGGGATCCCGGTTTGGGATCTCTATGAAAGATGTGCCTGCACAGCAGTTTGAGCTTTATTTCGTGAAAATATGTTAAATAGTTCGGAAGATATAGATCAAATTAGATTATAATACACAACAATTCGTAACAATTCAATATGTACATATTGACATATGATATATTGTCAGAAGGTTGCTAGCCGACAGTTTTACGTGAAATAAAAAAATATAAGAAAAGTGAATAACTGAGTGGTAATTGGAATCAATTTTTGACCGAAGGTGCGCGTCATGTGATCTCATTGAAAAGGTAAGGTTTAAAGTCGTTCATGTATTATATATCTTGCTTACTTCATCATTTTATTATTTTTCTGCTAATTTGTGCCTTTCGTATCTATCCTGATGTGCTGAATATGAAATCAGCATATTTTGTTTTGACATCGAAATATATATACAGGGTGCAGCAAAATTAACCGCTGCAGAAGACAAGATAATATTTCGTTTTCAGGAAAATATAAACGTTTTCTATAATTAGGGTATTTTCATTTTGCGTTACGTAAAAGTACACATATTTGAACTTTGGGTGTCATATGCTAGCAACATAGTGGTGTGTCAGGAAAGGGATTTGCAGTTTTATTTTGAAAAAAACACAAAAGTAGTACCAAAAATGGTAAAGAATAAGGTACTTGATATCAACCATAGGGATCCCGGTTTGGGATCTCTATGAAAGATGTGCCTGCACTGCAGTTTGAGCTTTATTTCGTGAAAATATGTTAAATAGTTCGGAAGATATAGATCAAAACAGATTGTAATACACAACAATTCGTAACAATTCAATATGTAAGTATCGACATATGATATATTGTCAGAAGGTTGCCAACCGACAGTTTTACGTGAAATAAAAAAATATACAAGAAAAGTGAATAACTCAGTGGTAATTCGAATCAATTTTTGAAAGAAGGTGCGCGTCATGTGATCTCATTGAAAAGGTAAGGGTTAAAATCCTTCTTGTATTATATATCTTGCTTACTTCATCATTTTATAATTTTTCTGCTAATTTTTGCCTTTCGTGTCTATCCTGATGTGTAGAATGTGAAAACAGCATATTTTGTTCTGACATCGAAATATATATACAGGGTGCAGCAAAATTAACCGTTGCAGAAGACAAGATAATATTTCGTTTTTAGGAAAATATAAACGTTTTCTATAATTAGGGTATTTTCTCTTTGTGTTACGTAAAAATACACATATTTTAACTTCGGGTGTCATATGCAAGCAACATAGTGGTGTGTCAGGGACGGGGTGTGCAGTGAAATATGCGTTATTTTGATAAAAACACAAAAGTAGTACCAAAAATGGTAAAGAATAAGGTACTTGATATCAACCATAGGGATCCCGGTTTGGGATCTCTATGAAAGATGTGCCTGCACTGCAGTTTGAGCTGAATTTCGTGAAGATATGTTAAATAGTTATGAAGATAGATACCAAAACAGATTATAATACACAAAAATTCGTAACAATTCAATATGTAACTATTGACATATGATATATTGTCAGAAGGTTGCCAACCAATAGTTTTACGTGAAATAAGAAAATTATAAGAAAAGTGAATAACTCAGTGGTATTTGGAATCAATTTTTGACAGTAGGTGTGCGTCACGTGATCTCATCGAAAAGGTAAAGGTTAAAGTCGGTCATGTAGGATATATCTTACTACCTTCATCATTTTGTAATTTTTCTGCTAATTTGTGCCTTTCGTATCTATCCTGATGTGTAGAGTGTGAAAACAGCATATTTTGTTCTGACATCGAAATATATATACAGGGTGCAGCAAAATTAACCTTTGCAGAAGACAAGATAATATTTCGTTTTCAGGAAAATATAAACGTTTTCTATAATTAGGGTATTTTCTCTTTGTGTTACGTAAAAATACACATATTTGAACTTCGGATGTCATATGCAAGCACCATAGTGGTGTTTCAGGGAAGGGGTGTGCAGTGAAATATGCGTTATTTTGATAAAAACACAAAAGTAGTACCAAAAATGGTAAAGAATAAGGTACTTGATATCAACCATAGGGATCCCGGTTTGGGATCTCTATGAAAGATGTTCCTGCACTGCAGTTTGAGCTTTATTTCGTGAAAATATGTTAAATAGTTCGGAAGATATAGATCAAAACAGATTATAATACACAACAATTCGTAACAATTCAATATGTACATATTGACATATGATATATTGTCAGAAGGTTGCTAACCGACAGTTTTACGTGAAATAAAAAAATATATAAGAAAAGTGAATAACTCAGTGGTAATTCGAATCAATTTTTGAAAGAAGGTGCGCGTCATGTGATCTCATTGAAAAGGTAAGGGTTAAAGTCCTTCATGTATTATATATCTTGCTTATTTCATCATTTTATAATTTTAATGCTAATTTGTGCCTTTCGTATCTATACTGATGTGTAGAATGTGAAAACAGCATATTTTGTTCTGACATCGAAATATATATACAGGGTGCAGCAAAATTAACCGCTGCAGAAGACAAGATAATATTTCGTTTTCAGGAAAATATAAACGTTTTCTATAATTAGGGTATTTTCTCTTTGCGTTACGTAAAAGTACACATATTTGAACTTTGGGTGTCATATGCAAGCAACATAGTGGTGTGTCAGGAAAGGGATTTGCAGTTTTATTTTGAAAAAAACACAAAAGTAGTACCAAAAATGGTAAAGAATAAGGTACTTGATATCAACCATAGGGATCCCGGTTTGGGATCTCTATGAAAGATGTGCCTGCACTGCAGTTTGAGCTTTATTTCGTGAAAATATGTTAAATAGTTCGGAAGATATAGATCAAAACAGATTGTAATACACAACAATTCGTAACAATTCAATATGTAAGTATCGACATATGATATATTGTCAGAAGGTTGCCAACCGACAGTTTTACGTGAAATAAAAAAATATATAAGAAAAGTGAATAACTCAGTGGTAATTCGAATCAATTTTTGAAAGAAGGTGCGCGTCATGTGATCTCATTGAAAAGGTAAGGGTTAAAATCCTTCTTGTATTATATATCTTGCTTACTTCATCATTTTATAATTTTTCTGCTAATTTTTGCCTTTCGTCTCTATCCTGATGTGTAGAATGTGAAAACAGCATATTTTGTTCTGACATCGAAATATATATACAGGGTGCAGCAAAATTAACCGTTGCAGAAGACAAGATAATATTTCGTTTTCAGGAAAATATAAACGTTTTCTATAATTAGGGTATTTTCTCTTTGTGTTACGTAAAAATACACATATTTTAACTTCGGGTGTCATATGCAAGCAACGTAGTGGTGTGTCAGGGACGGGGTGTGCAGTGAAATATGCGTTATTTTGATAAAAACACAAAAGTAGTACCAAAAATGGTAAAGAATAAGGTACTTGATATCAACCATAGGGATCCCGGTTTAGGATCTCTATGAAAGATGTGCCTGCACTGCAGTTTGAGCTGAATTTCGTGAAGATATGTTAAATAGTTATGAAGATAGATACCAAAACAGATTATAATACACAACAATTCGTAACAATTCAATATGTAACTATTGACATATGATATATTGTCAGAAGGTTGCCAACCAATAGTTTTACGTGAAATAAGAAAATTATAAGAAAAGTGAATAACTCAGTGGTAATTGGAATCAATTTTTGACAGTAGGTGTGCGTCACGTGATCTCATCGAAAAGGTAAAGGTTAAAGTCGGTCATGTAGGATATATCTTACTACCTTCATCATTTTGTAATTTTTCTGCTAATTTGTGCCTTTCGTATCTATCCTGATGTGTAGAGTGTGAAAACAGCATATTTTGTTCTGACATCGAAATATATATACAGGGTGCAGCAAAATTAACCGTTGCAGAAGACAAGATAATATTTCGTTTTCAGGAAAATATAAACGTTTTCTATAATTAGGGTATTTTCTCTTTGTGTTACGTAAAAATACACATATTTGAAATTCGGATGTCATATGCAAGCACCATAGTGGTGTTTCAGGGAAGGGGTGTGCAGTGAAATATGCGTTATTTTGATAAAAACACAAAAGTAGTACCAAAAATGGTAAAGAATAAGGTACTTGATATCAACCATAGGGATCCCGGTTTGGGATCTCTATGAAAGATGTGCCTGCACAGCAGTTTGAGCTTTATTTCGTGAAAATATGTTAAATAGTTCGGAAGATATAGATCAAATTAGATTATAATACACAACAATTAGTAACAATTCAATATGTACATATTGACATATGATATATTGTCAGAAGGTTGCTAACCGACAGTTTTACGTGAAATAAAAAAATATAAGAAAAGTGAATAACTGAGTGGTAATTGGAATCAATTTTTGACCGAAGGTGCGCGTCATGTGATCTCATTGAAAAGGTAAGGTTTAAAGTCGTTCATGTATTATATATCTTGCTTACTTCATCATTTTATTATTTTTCTGCTAATTTGTGCCTTTCGTATCTATCCTGATGTGCTGAATATGAAATCAGCATATTTTGTTTTGACATCGAAATATATATACAGGATGCAGCAAAATTAACCGCTGCAGAAGACAAGATAATATTTCGTTTTCAGGAAAATATAAACGTTTTCTATAATTAGGGTATTTTCACTTTGCGTTACGTAAAAGTACACATATTTGAACTTTGGGTGTCATATGCAAGCAACATAGTGGTGTGTCAGGAAATGGATTTGCAGTTTTATTTTGAAAAAAACACAAAACTAGTACCAAAAATGGTAAAGAATAAGGTACTTGATATCAACCATAGGGATCCCGGTTTGGGATCTCTATGAAAGATGTGCCTGCACTGCAGTTTGAGCTTTATTTCGTGAAAATATGTTAAATAGTTCGGAAGATATAGATCAAAACAGATTGTAATACACAACAATTCGTAACAATTCAATATGTAAGTATCGACATATGATATATTGTCAGAAGGTTGCCAACCGACAGTTTTACGTGAAATAAAAAAATATATAAGAAAAGTGAATAACTCAGTGGTAATTCGAATCAATTTTTGAAAGAAGGTGCGCGTCATGTGATCTCATTGAAAAGGTAAGGGTTAAAATCCTTCTTGTATTATATATCTTGCTTACTTCATCATTTTATAATTTTTCTGCTAATTTTTGCCTTTCGTCTCTATCCTGATGTGTAGAATGTGAAAACAGCATATTTTGTTCTGACATCGAAATATATATACAGGGTGCAGCAAAATTAACCGTTGCAGAAGACAAGATAATATTTCGTTTTCAGGAAAATATAAACGTTTTCTATAATTAGGGTATTTTCTCTTTGTGTTACGTAAAAATACACATATTTTAACTTCGGGTGTCATATGCAAGCAACGTAGTGGTGTGTCAGGGACGGGGTGTGCAGTGAAATATGCGTTATTTTGATAAAAACACAAAAGTAGTACCAAAAATGGTAAAGAATAAGGTACTTGATATCAACCATAGGGATCCCGGTTTAGGATCTCTATGAAAGATGTGCCTGCACTGCAGTTTGAGCTGAATTTCGTGAAGATATGTTAAACAGTTATGAAGATAGATACCAAAACAGATTATAATACACAACAATTCGTAACAATTCAATATGTAACTATTGACATATGATATATTGTCAGAAGGTTGCCAACCAATAGTTTTACGTGAAATAAGAAAATTATAAGAAAAGTGAATAACTCAGTGGTAATTGGAATCAATTTTTGACAGTAGGTGTGCGTCACGTGATCTCATCGAAAAGGTAAAGGTTAAAGTCGGTCATGTAGGATATATCTTACTACCTTCATCATTTTGTAATTTTTCTGCTAATTTGTGCCTTTCGTATCTATCCTGATGTGTAGAGTGTGAAAACAGCATATTTTGTTCTGACATCGAAATATATATACAGGGTGCAGCAAAATTAACCGTTGCAGAAGACAAGATAATATTTCGTTTTCAGGAAAATATAAACGTTTTCTATAATTAGGGTATTTTCTCTTTGTGTTACGTAAAAATACACATATTTGAACTTCGGATGTCATATGCAAGCACCATAGTGGTGTTTCAGGGAAGGGGTGTGCAGTGAAATATGCGTTATTTTGATAAAAACACAAAAGTAGTACCAAAAATGGTAAAGAATAAGGTACTTGATATCAACCATAGGGATCCCGGTTTGGGATCTCTATGAAAGATGTGCCTGCACAGCAGTTTGAGCTTTATTTCGTGAAAATATGTTAAATAGTTCGGAAGATATAGATCAAATTAGATTATAATACACAACAATTCGTAACAATTCAATATGTACATATTGACATATGATATATTGTCAGAAGGTTGCTAACCGACAGTTTTACGTGAAATAAAAAAATATAAGAAAAGTGAATAACTGAGTGGTAATTGGAATCAATTTTTGACCGAAGGTGCGCGTCATGTGATCTCATTGAAAAGGTAAGGTTTAAAGTCGTTCATGTATTATATATCTTGCTTACTTCATCATTTTATTATTTTTCTGCTAATTTGTGCCTTTCGTATCTATCCTGATGTGCTGAATATGAAATCAGCATATTTTGTTTTGACATCGAAATATATATACAGGGTGCAGCAAAATTAACCGCTGCAGAAGACAAGATAATATTTCGTTTTCAGGAAAATATAAACGTTTTCTATAATTAGGGTATTTTCACTTTGCGTTAGGTAAAAGTACACATATTTGAACTTTGGGTGTCATATGCAAGCAACATAGTGGTGTGTCAGGAAAGGGATTTGCAGTTTTATTTTGAAAAAAACACAAAAGTAGTACCAAAAATGGTAAAGAACAAGGTACTTGATATCAACCATAGGGATCCCGGTTTGGGATCTCTATGAAAGATGTGCCTGCACTGCAGTTTGAGCTTTATTTCGTGAAAATATGTTAAATAGTTCGGAAGATATAGATCAAAACAGATTGTAATACACAACAATTCGTAACAATTCAATATGTAAGTATCGACATATGATATATTGTCAGAAGGTTGCCAACCGACAGTTTTACGTGAAATAAAAAAATATATAAGAAAAGTGAATAACTCAGTGGTAATTCGAATCAATTTTTGAAAGAAGGTGCGCGTCATGTGATCTCATTGAAAAGGTAAGGGTTAAAATCCTTCTTGTATTATATATCTTGCTTACTTCATCATTTTATAATTTTTCTGCTAATTTTTGCCTTTCGTGTCTATCCTGATGTGTAGAATGTGAAAACAGCATATTTTGTTCTGACATCGAAATATATATACAGGGTGCAGCAAAATTAACCGTTGCAGAAGACAAGATAATATTTCGTTTTCAGGAAAATATAAACGTTTTCTATAATTAGGGTATTTTCTCTTTGTGTTACGTAAAAATACACATATTTTAACTTCGGGTGTCATATGCAAGCAACATAGTGGTGTGTCAGGGACGGGGTGTGCAGTGAAATATGCGTTATTTTGATAAAAACACAAAAGTAGTACCAAAAATGGTAAAGAATAAGGTACTTGATATCAACCATAGGGATCCCGGTTGAGGATCTCTATGAAAGATGTGCCTGCACTGCAGTTTGAGCTGAATTTCGTGAAGATATGTTAAATAGTTATGAAGATAGATACCAAAACAGATTATAATACACAACAATTCGTAACAATTCAATATGTAACTATTGACATATGATATATTGTCAGAAGGTTGCCAACCAATAGTTTTACGTGAAATAAGAAAATTATAAGAAAAGTGAATAACTCAGTGGTAATTGGAATCAATTTTTGACAGTAGGTGTGCGTCACGTGATCTCATCGAAAAGGTAAAGGTTAAAGTCGGTCATGTAGGATATATCTTACTACCTTCATCATTTTGTAATTTTTCTGCTAATTTGTGCCTTTCGTATCTATCCTGATGTGTAGAGTGTGAAAACAGCATATTTTGTTCTGACATCGAAATATATATACAGGGTGCAGCAAAATTAACCGTTGCAGAAGACAAGATAATATTTCGTTTTCAGGAAAATATAAACGTTTTCTATAATTAGGGTATTTTCTCTTTGTGTTACGTAAAAATACACATATTTGAACTTCGGATGTCATATGCAAGCACCATAGTGGTGTTTCAGGGAAGGGGTGTGCAGTGAAATATGCGTTATTTTGATAAAAACACAAAAGTAGTACCAAAAATGGTAAAGAATAAGGTACTTGATATCAACCATAGGGATCCCGGTTTGGGATCTCTATGAAAGATGTGCCTGCACAGCAGTTTGAGCTTTATTTCGTGAAAATATGTTAAATAGTTCGGAAGATATAGATCAAATTAGATTATAATACACAACAATTCGTAACAATTCAATATGTACATATTGACATATGATATATTGTCAGAAGGTTGCTAACCGACAGTTTTACGTGAAATAAAAAAATATAAGAAAAGTGAATAACTGAGTGGTAATTGGAATCAATTTTTGACCGAAGGTGCGCGTCATGTGATCTCATTGAAAAGGAAATGTTTAAAGTCGTTCATGTATTATATATCTTGCTTACTTCATCATTTTATTATTTTTCTGCTAATTTGTGCCTTTCGTATCTATCCTGATGTGCTGAATATGAAATCAGCATATTTTGTTTTGACATCGAAATATATATACAGGGTGCAGCAAAATTAACCGCTGCAGAAGACAAGATAATATTTCGTTTTCAGGAAAATATAAACGTTTTCTATAATTAGGGTATTTTCACTTTGCGTTACGTAAAAGTACACATATTTGAACTTTGGGTGTCATATGCAAGCAACATAGTGGTGTGTCAGGAAAGGGATTTGCAGTTTTATTTTGAAAAAACACAAAAGTAGTACCAAAAATGGTAAAGAACAAGGTACTTGATATCAACCATAGGGATCCCGGTTTGGGATCTCTATGAAAGATGTGCCTGCACTGCAGTTTGAGCTTTATTTCGTGAAAATATGTTAAATAGTTCGGAAGATATAGATCAAAACAGATTGTAATACACAACAATTCGTAACAATTCAATATGTAAGTATCGACATATGATATATTGTCAGAAGGTTGCCAACCGACAGTTTTACGTGAAATAAAAAAATATATAAGAAAAGTGAATAACTCAGTGGTAATTCGAATCAATTTTTGAAAGAAGGTGCGCGTCATGTGATCTCATTGAAAAGGTAAGGGTTAAAATCCTTCTTGTATTATATATCTTGCTTACTTCATCATTTTATAATTTTTCTGCTAATTTTTGCCTTTCGTGTCTATCCTGATGTGTAGAATGTGAAAACAGCATATTTTGTTCTGACATCGAAATATATATACAGGGTGCAGCAAAATTAACCGTTGCAGAAGACAAGATAATATTTCGTTTTCAGGAAAATATAAACGTTTTCTATAATTAGGGTATTTTCTCTTTGTGTTACGTTAAAAATACACATATTTTAACTTCGGGTGTCATATGCAAGCAACATAGTGGTGTGTCAGGGACGGGGTGTGCAGTGAAATATGCGTTATTTTGATAAAAACACAAAAGTAGTACCAAAAATGGTAAAGAATAAGGTACTTGATATCAACCATAGGGATCCCGGTTGAGGATCTCTATGAAAGATGTGCCTGCACTGCAGTTTGAGCTGAATTTCGTGAAGATATGTTAAATAGTTATGAAGATAGATACCAAAACAGATTATAATACACAACAATTCGTAACAATTCAATATGTAACTATTGACATATGATATATTGTCAGAAGGTTGCCAACCAATAGTTTTACGTGAAATAAGAAAATTATAAGAAAAGTGAATAACTCAGTGGTAATTGGAATCAATTTTTGAAAGTAGGTGTGCGTCACGTGATCTCATCGAAAAGGTAAAGGTTAAAGTCGGTCATGTAGGATATATCTTACTACCTTCATCATTTTGTAATTTTTCTGCTAATTTGTGCCTTTCGTATCTATCCTGATGTGTAGAGTGTGAAAACAGCATATTTTGTTCTGACATCGAAATATATATACAGGGTGCAGCAAAATTAACCGTTGCAGAAGACAAGATAATATTTCGTTTTCAGGAAAATATAAACGTTTTCTATAATTAGGGTATTTTCTCTTTGTGTTACGTAAAAATACACATATTTGAACTTCGGATGTCATATGCAAGCACCATAGTGGTGTTTCAGGGAAGGGGTGTGCAGTGAAATATGCGTTATTTTGATAAAAACACAAAAGTAGTACCAAAAATGGTAAAGAATAAGGTACTTGATATCAACCATAGGGATCCCGGTTTGGGATCTCTATGAAAGATGTGCCTGCACAGCAGTTTGAGCTTTATTTCGTGAAAATATGTTAAATAGTTCGGAAGAAATAGATCAAATTAGATTATAATACACAACAATTCGTAACAATTCAATATGTACATATTGACATATGATATATTGTCAGAAGGTTGCTAACCGACAGTTTTACGTGAAATAAAAAAATATAAGAAAAGTGAATAACTGAGTGGTAATTGGAATCAATTTTTGACCGAAGGTGCGCGTCATGTGATCTCATTGAAAAGGTAAGGTTTAAAGTCGTTCATGTTTTATATATCTTGCTTACTTCATCATTTTATTATTTTTCTGCTAATTTGTGCCTTTCGTATCTATCCTGATGTGCTGAATATGAAATCAGCATATTTTGTTTTGACATCGAAATATATATACAGGGTGCAGCAAAATTAACCGCTGCAGAAGACAAGATAATATTTCGTTTTCAGGAAAATATAAACGTTTTCTATAATTAGGGTATTTTCACTTTGCGTTACCTAAAAGTACACATATTTGAACTTTGGGTGTCATATGCAAGCAACATAGTGGTGTGTCAGGAAAGGGATTTGCAGTTTTATTTTGAAAAAAACACAAAAGTAGTACCAAAAATGGTAAAGAATAAGGTACTTGATATCAACCATAGGGATCCCGGTTTGGGATCTCTATGAAAGATGTGCCTGCACTGCAGTTTGAGCTTTATTTCCTGAAAATATGTTAAATAGTTCGGAAGATATAGATCAAAACAGATTGTAATACACAACAATTCGTAACAATTCAATATGTAAGTATCGACATATGATATATTGTCAGAAGGTTGCCAACCGACACTTTTACGTGAAATAAAAAAATATATAAGAAAAGTGAATAACTCAGTGGTAATTCGAATCAATTTTTGAAAGAAGGTGCGCGTCATGTGATCTCATTGAAAAGGTAAGGGTTAAAATCCTTCTTGTATTATATATCTTGCTTACTTCATCATTTTATAATTTTTCTGCTAATTTTTGCCTTTCGTGTCTATCCTGATGTGTAGAATGTGAAAACAGCATATTTTGTTCTGACATCGAAATATATATACAGGGTGCAGCAAAATTAACCGTTGCAGAAGACAAGATAATATTTCGTTTTTAGGAAAATATAAACGTTTTCTATAATTAGGGTATTTTCTCTTTGTGTTACGTAAAAATACACATATTTTAACTTCGGGTGTCATATGCAAGCAACATAGTGGTGTGTCAGGGACGGGGTGTGCAGTGAAATATGCGTTATTTTGATAAAAACACAAAAGTAGTACCAAAAATGGTAAAGAATAAGGTACTTGATATCAACCATAGGGATCCCGGTTTGGGATCTCTATGAAAGATGTGCCTGCACTGCAGTTTGAGCTGAATTTCGTGAAGATATGTTAAATAGTTATGAAGATAGATACCAAAACAGATTATAATACACAAAAATTCGTAACAATTCAATATGTAACTATTGACATATGATATATTGTCAGAAGGTTGCCAACCAATAGTTTTACGTGAAATAAGAAAATTATAAGAAAAGTGAATAACTCAGTGGTATTTGGAATCAATTTTTGACAGTAGGTGTGCGTCACGTGATCTCATCGAAAAGGTAAAGGTTAAAGTCGGTCATGTAGGATATATCTTACTACCTTCATCATTTTGTAATTTTTCTGCTAATTTGTGCCTTTCGTATCTATCCTGATGTGTAGAGTGTGAAAACAGCATATTTTGTTCTGACATCGAAATATATATACAGGGTGCAGCAAAATTAACCTTTGCAGAAGACAAGATAATATTTCGTTTTCAGGAAAATATAAACGTTTTCTATAATTAGGGTATTTTCTCTTTGTGTTACGTAAAAATACACATATTTGAACTTCGGATGTCATATGCAAGCACCATAGTGGTGTTTCAGGGAAGGGGTGTGCAGTGAAATATGCGTTATTTTGATAAAAACACAAAAGTAGTACCAAAAATGGTAAAGAATAAGGTACTTGATATCAACCATAGGGATCCCGGTTTGGGATCTCTATGAAAGATGTGCCTGCACAGCAGTTTGAGCTTTATTTCGTGAAAATATGTTAAATAGTTCGGAAGATATAGATCAAATTAGATTATAATACACAACAATTCGTAACAATTCAATATGTACATATTGACATATGATATATTGTCAGAAGGTTGCTAACCGACAGTTTTACGTGAAATAAAAAAATATAAGAAAAGTGAATAACTGAGTGGTAATTGGAATCAATTTTTGACCGAAGGTGCGCGTCATGTGATCTCATTGAAAAGGTAAGGTTTAAAGTCGTTCATGTATTATATATCTTGCTTACTTCATCATTTTATTATTTTTCTGCTAATTTGTGCCTTTCGTATCTATCCTGATGTGCTGAATATGAAATCAGCATATTTTGTTTTGACATCGAAATATATATACAGGGTGCAGCAAAATTAACCGCTGCAGAAGACAAGATAATATTTCGTTTTCAGGAAAATATAAACGTTTTCTATAATTAGGGTATTTTCACTTTGCGTTACGTAAAAGTACACATATTTGAACTTTGGGTGTCATATGCAAGCAACATAGTGGTGTGTCAGGAAAGGGATTTGCAGTTTTATTTTGAAAAAAACACAAAAGTAGTACCAAAAATGGTAAAGAACAAGGTACTTGATATCAACCATAGGGATCCCGGTTTGGGATCTCTATGAAAGATGTGCCTGCACTGCAGTTTGAGCTTTATTTCGTGAAAATATGTTAAATAGTTCGGAAGATATAGATCAAAACAGATTGTAATACACAACAATTCGTAACAATTCAATATGTAAGTATCGACATATGATATATTGTCAGAAGGTTGCCAACCGACAGTTTTACGTGAAATAAAAAAATATATAAGAAAAGTGAATAACTCAGTGGTAATTCGAATCAATTTTTGAAAGAAGGTGCGCGTCATGTGATCTCATTGAAAAGGTAAGGGTTAAAATCCTTCTTGTATTATATATCTTGCTTACTTCATCATTTTATAATTTTTCTGCTAATTTTTGCCTTTCGTGTCTATCCTGATGTGTAGAATGTGAAAACAGCATATTTTGTTCTGACATCGAAATATATATACAGGGTGCAGCAAAATTAACCGTTGCAGAAGAGAAGATAATATTTCGTTTTCAGGAAAATATAAACGTTTTCTATAATTAGGGTATTTTCTCTTTGTGTTACGTAAAAATACACATATTTTAACTTCGGGTGTCATATGCAAGCAACATAGTGGTGTGTCAGGGACGGGGTGTGCAGTGAAATATGCGTTATTTTGATAAAAACACAAAAGTAGTACCAAAAATGGTAAAGAATAAGGTACTTGATATCAACCATAGGGATCCCGGTTGAGGATCTCTATGAAAGATGTGCCTGCACTGCAGTTTGAGCTGATTTTCGTGAAAATATGTTAAATAGTTCGGAAGATATAGATCAAATTAGATTATAATACACAACAATTCGTAACAATTCAATATGTACATATTGACATATGATATATTGTCAGAAGGTTGCCAACCAATAGTTTTACGTGAAATAAGAAAATTATAAGAAAAGTGAATAACTCAGTGGTAATTGGAATCAATTTTTGACAGTAGGTGTGCGTCACGTGATCTCATCGAAAAGGTAAAGGTTAAAGTCGGTCATGTAGGATATATCTTACTACCTTCATCATTTTGTAATTTTTCTGCTAATTTGTGCCTTTCGTATCTATCCTGATGTGTAGAGTGTGAAAACAGCATATTTTGTTCTGACATCGAAATATATATACAGGGTGCAGCAAAATTAACCGTTGCAGAAGACAAGATAATATTTCGTTTTCAGGAAAATATAAACGTTTTCTATAATTAGGGTATTTTCTCTTTGTGTTACGTAAAAATACACATATTTGAACTTCGGATGTCATATGCAAGCACCATAGTGGTGTTTCAAGGAAGGGGTGTGCAGTGAAATATGCGTTATTTTGATAAAAACACAAAAGTAGTACCAAAAATGGTAAAGAATAAGGTACTTGATATCAACCATAGGGATCCCGGTTTGGGATCTCTATGAAAGATGTGCCTGCACAGCAGTTTGAGCTTTATTTCGTGAAAATATGTTAAATAGTTCGGAAGATATAGATCAAATTAGATTATAATACACAACAATTCGTAACAATTCAATATGTACATATTGACATATGATATATTGTCAGAAGGTTGCTAACCGACAGTTTTACGTGAAATAAAAAAATATATAAGAAAAGTGAATAACTCAGTGGTAATTCGAATCAATTTTTGAAAGAAGGTGCGCGTCATGTGATCTCATTGAAAAGGTAAGGGTTAAAGTCCTTCATGTATTATATATCTTGCTTATTTCATCATTTTATAATTTTAATGCTAATTTGTGCCTTTCGTATCTATCCTGATGTGTAGAATGTGAAAACAGCACATTTTGTTCTGACATCGAAATATATATACAGGGTGCAGCAAAATTAACCGCTGCAGAAGACAAGATAATATTTCGTTTTCAGGAAAATATAAACGTTTTCTATAATTAGGGTATTTTCTCTTTGCGTTACGTAAAAGTACACATATTTGAACTTTGGGTGTCATATGCAAGCAACATAGTGGTGTGTCAGGAAAGGGATTTGCAGTTTTATTTTGAAAAAAAAACACAACAGTAGTACCAAAAATGGTAAAGAATAAGGTACTTGATATCAACCATAGGGACCCCGGTTTGGGATCTCTATGAAAGATGTGCCTGCACTGCAGTTTGAGCTTTATTTCGTGAAAATATGTTAAATAGTTCGGAAGATATAGATCAAAACAGATTGTAATACACAACAATTCGTAACAATTCAATATGTAAGTATCGACATATGATATATTGTCAGAAGGTTGCCAACCGACACTTTTACGTGAAATAAAAAAATATATAAGAAAAGTGAATAACTCAGTGGTAATTCGAATCAATTTTTGAAAGAAGGTGCGCGTCATGTGATCTCATTGAAAAGGTAAGGGTTAAAATCCTTCTTGTATTATATATCTTGCTTACTTCATCATTTTATAATTTTTCTGCTAATTTTTGCCTTTCGTGTCTATCCTGATGTGTAGAATGTGAAAACAGCATATTTTGTTCTGACATCGAAATATATATACAGGGTGCAGCAAAATTAACCGTTGCAGAAGACAAGATAATATTTCGTTTTCAGGAAAATATAAACGTTTTCTATAATTAGGGTATTTTCTCTTTGTGTTACGTAAAAATACACATATTTTAACTTCGGGTGTCATATGCAAGCAACATAGTGGTGTGTCAGGGACGGGGTGTGCAGTGAAATATGCGTTATTTTGATAAAAACACAAAAGTAGTACCAAAAATGGTAAAGAATAAGGTACTTGATATCAACCATAGGGATCCCGGTTGAGGATCTCTATGAAAGATGTGCCTGCACTGCAGTTTGAGCTGAATTTCGTGAAGATATGTTAAATAGTTATGAAGATAGATACCAAAACAGATTATAATACACAAAAATTCGTAACAATTCAATATGTAACTATTGACATATGTTATATTGTCAGAAGGTTGCCAACCAATAGTTTTACGTGAAATAAGAAAATTATAAGAAAAGTGAATAACTCAGTGGTATTTGGAATCAATTTTTGACAGTAGGTGTGCGTCACGTGATCTCATCGAAAAGGTAAAGGTTAAAGTCGGTCATGTAGGATATATCTTACTACCTTCATCATTTTGTAATTTTTCTGCTAATTTGTGCCTTTCGTATCTATCCTGATGTGTAGAGTGTGAAAACAGCATATTTTGTTCTGACATCGAAATATATATACAGGGTGCAGCAAAATTAACCTTTGCAGAAGACAAGATAATATTTCGTTTTCAGGAAAATATAAACGTTTTCTATAATTAGGGTATTTTCTCTTTGTGTTACGTAAAAATACACATATTTGAACTTCGGATGTCATATGCAAGCACCATAGTGGTGTTTCAGGGAAGGGGTGTGCAGTGAAATATGCGTTATTTTGATAAAAACACAAAAGTAGTACCAAAAATGGTAAAGAATAAGGTACTTGATATCAACCATAGGGATCCCGGTTTGGGATCTCTATGAAAGATGTTCCTGCACTGCAGTTTGAGCTTTATTTCGTGAAAATATGTTAAATATTTCGGAAGATATAGATCAAAACAGATTATAATACACAACAATTCGTAACAATTCAATATGTACATATTGACATATGATATATTGTCAGAAGGTTGCTAACCGACAGTTTTACGTGAAATAAAAAAATATATAAGAAAAGTGAATAACTCAGTGGTAATTCGAATCAATTTTTGAAAGAAGGTGCGCGTCATGTGATCTCATTGAAAAGGTAAGGGTTAAAGTCCTTCATGTATTATATATCTTGCTTATTTCATCATTTTATAATTTTAATGCTAATTTGTGCCTTTCGTATCTATCCTGATGTGTAGAATGTGAAAACAGCATATTTTGTTCTGACATCGAAATATATATACAGGGTGCAGCAAAATTAACCGCTGCAGAAGACAAGATAATATTTCGTTTTCAGGAAAATATAAACGTTTTCTATAATTAGGGTATTTTCTCTTTGCGTTACGTAAAAGTACACATATTTGAACTTTGGGTGTCATATGCAAGCAACATAGTGGTGTGTCAGGAAAGGGATTTGCAGTTTTATTTTGAAAAAAACACAAAAGTAGTACCAAAAATGGTAAAGAATAAGGTACTTGATATCAACCATAGGGATCCCGGTTTGGGATCTCTATGAAAGATGTGCCTGCACTGCAGTTTGAGCTTTATTTCGTGAAAATATGTTAAATAGTTCGGAAGATATAGATCAAAACAGATTGTAATACACAACAATTCGTAACAATTCAATATGTAAGTATCGACATATGATATATTGTCAGAATGTTGCCAACCGACAGTTTTACGTGAAATAAAAAAATATATAAGAAAAGTGAATAACTCAGTGGTAATTCGAATCAATTTTTGAAAGAAGGTGCGCGTCATGTGATCTCATTGAAAAGGTAAGGGTTAAAATCCTTCTTGTATTATATATCTTGCTTACTTCATCATTTTATAATTTTTCTGCTAATTTTTGCCTTTCGTCTCTATCCTGATGTGTAGAATGTGAAAACAGCATATTTTGTTCTGACATCGAAATATATATACAAGGTGCAGCAAAATTAACCGTTGCAGAAGACAAGATAATATTTCGTTTTCAGGAAAATATAAACGTTTTCTATAATTAGGGTATTTTCTCTTTGTGTTACGTAAAAATACACATATTTTAACTTCGGGTGTCATATGCAAGCAACGTAGTGGTGTGTCAGGGACGGGGTGTGCAGTGAAATATGCGTTATTTTGATAAAAACACAAAAGTAGTACCAAAAATGGTAAAGAATAAGGTACTTGATATCAACCATAGGGATCCCGGTTTAGGATCTCTATGAAAGATGTGCCTGCACTGCAGTTTGAGCTGAATTTCGTGAAGATATGTTAAATAGTTATGAAGATAGATACCAAAACAGATTATAATACACAACAATTCGTAACAATTCAATATGTAACTATTGACATATGATATATTGTCAGAAGGTTGCCAACCAATAGTTTTACGTGAAATAAGAAAATTATAAGAAAAGTGAATAACTCAGTGGTAATTGGAATCAATTTTTGACAGTAGGTGTGCGTCACGTGATCTCATCGAAAAGGTAAAGGTTAAAGTCGGTCATGTAGGATATATCTTACTACCTTCATCATTTTGTAATTTTTCTGCTAATTTGTGCCTTTCGTATCTATCCTGATGTGTAGAGTGTGAAAACAGCATATTTTGTTCTGACATCGAAATATATATACAGGGTGCAGCAAAATTAACCGTTGCAGAAGACAAGATAATATTTCGTTTTCAGGAAAATATAAACGTTTTCTATAATTAGGGTATTTTCTCTTTGTGTTACGTAAAAATACACATATTTGAACTTCGGATGTCATATGCAAGCAACATAGTGGTGTTTCAGGGAAGGGGTGTGCAGTGAAATATGCGTTATTTTGATAAAAACACAAAAGTAGTACCAAAAATGGTAAAGAATAAGGTACTTGATATCAACCATAGGGATCCCGGTTTGGGATCTCTATGAAAGATGTGCCTGCACAGCAGTTTGAGCTTTATTTCGTGAAAATATGTTAAATAGTTCGGAAGATATAGATCAAATTAGATTATAATACACAACAATTCGTAACAATTCAATATGTACATATTGACATATGATATATTGTCAGAAGGTTGCTAACCGACAGTTTTACGTGAAATAAAAAAATATAAGAAAAGTGAATAACTGAGTGGTAACTGGAATCAATTTTTGACCGAAGGTGCGCGTCATGTGATCTCATTGAAAAGGTAAGGTTTAAAGTCGTTCATGTATTATATATCTTGCTTACTTCATCATTTTATTATTTTTCTGCTAATTTGTGCCTTTCGTATCTATCCTGATGTGCTGAATATGAAATCAGCATATTTTGTTTTGACATCGAAATATATATACAGGGTGCAGCAAAATTAACCGCTGCAGAAGACAAGATAATATTTCGTTTTCAGGAAAATATAAACGTTTTCTATAATTAGGGTATTTTCACTTTGCGTTACGTAAAAGTACACATATTTGAACTTTGGGTGTCATATGCAAGCAACATAGTGGTGTGTCAGGAAAGGGATTTGCAGTTTTATTTTGAAAAAAACACAAAAGTAGTACCAAAAATGGTAAAGAACAAGGTACTTGATATCAACCATAGGGATCCCGGTTTGGGATCTCTATGAAAGATGTGCCTGCACTGCAGTTTGAGCTTTATTTCGTGAAAATATGTTAAATAGTTCGGAAGATATAGATCAAAACAGATTGTAATACACAACAATTCGTAACAATTCAATATGTAAGTATCGACATATGATATATTGTCAGAAGGTTGCCAACCGACAGTTTTACGTGAAATAAAAAAATATATAAGAAAAGTGAATAACTCAGTGGTAATTCGAATCAATTTTTGAAAGAAGGTGCGCGTCATGTGATCTCATTGAAAAGGTAAGGGTTAAAATCCTTCTTGTATTATATATCTTGCTTACTTCATCATTTTATAATTTTTCTGCTAATTTTTGCCTTTCGTGTCTATCCTGATGTGTAGAATGTGAAAACAGCATATTTTGTTCTGACATCGAAATATATATACAGGGTGCAGCAAAATTAACCGTTGCAGAAGACAAGATAATATTTCGTTTTCAGGAAAATATAAACGTTTTCTATAATTAGGGTATTTTCTCTTTGTGTTACGTAAAAATACACATATTTTAACTTCGGGTTTCATATGCAAGCAACATAGTGGTGTGTCAGGGACGGGGTGTGCAGTGAAATATGCGTTATTTTGATAAAAACACAAAAGTAGTACCAAAAATGGTAAAGAATAAGGTACTTGATATCAACCATAGGGATCCCGGTTTGGGATCTCTATGAAAGATGTGCCTGCACTGCAGTTTGAGCTGAATTTCGTGAAGATATGTTAAATAGTTATGAAGATAGATACCAAAACAGATTATAATACACAAAAATTCGTAACAATTCAATATGTAACTATTGACATATGATATATTGTCAGAAGGTTGCCAACCAATAGTTTTACGTGAAATAAGAAAATTATAAGAAAAGTGAATAACTCAGTGGTATTTGGAATCAATTTTTGACAGTAGGTGTGCGTCACGTGATCTCATCGAAAAGGTAAAGGTTAAAGTCGGTCATGTAGGATATATCTTACTACCTTCATCATTTTGTAATTTTTCTGCTAATTTGTGCCTTTCGTATCTATCCTGATGTGTAGAGTGTGAAAACAGCATATTTTGTTCTGACATCGAAATATATATACAGGGTGCAGCAAAATTAACCTTTGCAGAAGACAAGATAATATTTCGTTTTCAGGAAAATATAAACGTTTTCTATAATTAGGGTATTTTCTCTTTGTGTTACGTAAAAATACACATATTTGAACTTCGGATGTCATATGCAAGCACCATAGTGGTGTTTCAGGGAAGGGGTGTGCAGTGAAATATGCGTTATTTTGATAAAAACACAAAAGTAGTACCAAAAATGGTAAAGAATAAGGTACTTGATATCAACCATAGGGATCCCGGTTTGGGATCTCTATGAAAGATGTTCCTGCACTGCAGTTTGAGCTTTATTTCGTGAAAATATGTAAAATAGTTCGGAAGATATAGATCAAAACAGATTATAATACACAACAATTCGTAACAATTCAATATGTACATATTGACATATGATATATTGTCAGAAGGTTGCTAACCGACAGTTTTACGTGAAATAAAAAAATATATAAGAAAAGTGAATAACTCAGTGGTAATTCGAATCAATTTTTGAAAGAAGGTGCGCGTCATGTGATCTCATTGGAAAGGTAAGGGTTAAAGTCCTTCATGTATTATATATCTTGCTTATTTCATCATTTTATAATTTTAATGCTAATTTGTGCCTTTCGTATCTATCCTGATGTGTAGAATGTGAAAACAGCATATTTTGTTCTGACATCTAAATATATATACAGGGTGCAGCAAAATTAACCGTTGCAGAAGACAAGATAATATTTCGTTTTCAGGAAAATATAAACGTTTTCTATAATTAGGGTATTTTCTCTTTGTGTTACGTAAAAATACACATATTTGAACTTCGGATGTCATATGCAAGCAACATAGTGGTGTGTCAGGGAAGGGGTGTGCAGTGAAATATGCGTTATTTTGATAAAAACACAAAAGTAGTACCAAAAATGGTAAAGAATAAGGTACTTGATATCAACCATAGGGATTCCGGTTTGGGGTGTCTATGAAAGATGTGCCTGCACTGCAGTTTGAGCTGAATTTCGTGAAAATAAGTTAAATAGTTATGAAGATAGATACCAAAACAGATTATAATACACAACAATTCGTAACAATTCAATATGTAACTATTGACATATGATATATTGTCAGAAGGTTGCCAACCAATAGTTTTACGTGAAATAAGAAAATTGTAAGAAAAGTGAATAACTCAGTGGTATTTCGAATCAATTTTTGACAGAAGGTGTGCGTCACGTGATCTCATCGAAAAGGTAAAGGTTAAAGTCGGTCATGTAGGATATATCTTACTACCTTCATCATTTTATAATTTTTCTGCTAATTTGTGCCTTTCGTATCTATCCTGATGTGTAGAATGTGAAAACAGCATATTTTGTTCTGACATAGAAATATATATACAGGGTGCAGCAAAATTAACCGTTGCAGAAGACAAGATAATATTTCGTTTTCAGAAAAATATAAACGTTTTCTATAATTAGGGTATTTTCTCTTTGTGTTACGTAAAAATACACATATTTGAACTTCGGATGTCATATGCAAGCAACATAGTGGTGTTTCAGGGAAGGGGTGTGCAGTGAAATATGCGTTATTTTGATAAAAACACATAAGTAGTACCAAAAATGGTAAAGAATAAGGTACTTGATATCAACCATAGGGATCCCGTTTTGGGATCTCTATGAAAGATGTTCCTGCACAGCAGTTTGAGCTTTATTTCGTGAAAATATGTTAAATAGTTCGGAAGATATAGATCAAATTAGATTATAATACACAACAATTCGTAACAATTCAATATGTACATATTGACATATGATATATTGTCAGAAGGTTGCTAACCGACAGTTTTACGTGAAATAAAAAAATATAAGAAAAGTGAATAACTGAGTGGTAATTGGAATCAATTTTTGACCGAAGGTGCGCGTCATGTGATCTCATTGAAAAGGTAAGGTTTAAAGTCGTTCATGTATTATATATCTTGCTTACTTCATCATTTTATAATTTTTCTCCTAATTTGTGCCTTTCGTATCTATCCTGATGTGTTGAATATGAAAACAGCATATTTTGTTCTGACATCGAAATATATATACAGGGTGCAGCAAAATTAACCGCTGCAGAAGACAAGATAATATTTCGTTTTCAGGAAAATATAAACGTTTTCTATAATTAGGGTATTTTCTCTTTGCGTTACGTAAAAGTACAAATATTTGAACTTCGGGTGTCATATGCAAGCAACATAGTGGTGTGTCAGGAAAGGGATTTGCAGTTTTATTTTGAAAGAAACACAAAAGTAGTACCAAAAATGGTAAAGAATAAGGTACTTGATATCAACCATAGGGATCCCGGTTTGGGATCTCTATGAAAGATGTTCCTGCACTGCAGTTTGAGCTTTATTTCGTGAAAATATGTTAAATAGTTCGGAAGATATAGATCAAAACAGATTATAATACACAACAATTCGTAACAATTCAATATGTACATATTGACATATGATATATTGTCAGAAGGTTGCTAACCGACAGTTTTACGTGAAATAAAAAAATATATAAGAAAAGTGAATAACTCAGTGGTAATTCGAATCAATTTTTGAAAGAAGGTGCGCGTCATGTGATCTCATTGGAAAGGTAAGGGTTAAAGTCCTTCATGTATTATATATCTTGCTTATTTCATCATTTTATAATTTTAATGCTAATTTGTGCCTTTCGTATCTATCCTGATGTGTAGAATGTGAAAACAGCATATTTTGTTCTGACATCTAAATATATATACAGGGTGCAGCAAAATTAACCGTTGCAGAAGACAAGATAATATTTCGTTTTCAGGAAAATATAAACGTTTTCTATAATTAGGGTATTTTCTCTTTGTGTTACGTAAAAATACACATATTTGAACTTCGGATGTCATATGCAAGCAACATAGTGGTGTGTCAGGGAAGGGGTGTGCAGTGAAATATGCGTTATTTTGATAAAAACACAAAAGTAGTACCAAAAATGGTAAAGAATAAGGTACTTGATATCAACCATAGGGATTCCGGTTTGGGGTGTCTATGAAAGATGTGCCTGCACTGCAGTTTGAGCTGAATTTCGTGAAAATATGTTAAATAGTTATGAAGATAGATACCAAAACAGATTATAATACACAACAATTCGTAACAATTCAATATGTAACTATTGACATATGATATATTGTCAGAAGGTTGCCAACCAATAGTTTTACGTGAAATAAGAAAATTGTAAGAAAAGTGAATAACTCAGTGGTATTTCGAATCAATTTTTGACAGAAGGTGTGCGTCACGTGATCTCATCGAAAAGGTAAAGGTTAAAGTCGGTCATGTAGGATATATCTTACTACCTTCATCATTTTATAATTTTTCTGCTAATTTGTGCCTTTCGTATCTATCCTGATGTGTAGAATGTGAAAACAGCATATTTTGTTCTGACATCGAAATATATATACAGGGTGCAGCAAAATTAACCGTTGCAGAAGACAAGATAATATTTCGTTTTCAGAAAAATATAAATGTTTTCTATAATTAGGGTATTTTCTCTTTGTGTTACGTAAAAATACACATATTTGAACTTCGGATGTCATATGCAAGCAACATAGTGGTGTTTCAGGGAAGGGGTGTGCAGTGAAATATGCGTTATTTTGATAAAAACACATAAGTAGTACCAAAAATGGTAAAGAATAAGGTACTTGATATCAACCATAGGGATCCCGTTTTGGGATCTCTATGAAAGATGTTCCTGCACAGCAGTTTGAGCTTTATTTCGTGAAAATATGTTAAATAGTTCGGAAGATATAGATCAAATTAGATTATAATACACAACAATTCGTAACAATTCAATATGTACATATTGACATATGATATATTGTCAGAAGGTTGCTAACCGACAGTTTTACGTGAAATAAAAAAATATAAGAAAAGTGAATAACTGAGTGGTAATTGGAATCAATTTTTGACCGAAGGTGCGCGTCATGTGATCTCATTGAAAAGGTAAGGTTTAAAGTCGTTCATGTATTATATATCTTGCTTACTTCATCATTTTATAATTTTTCTCCTAATTTGTGCCTTTCGTATCTATCCTGATGTGTTGAATATGAAAACAGCATATTTTGTTCTGACATCGAAATATATATACAGGGTGCAGCAAAATTAACCGCTGCAGAAGACAAGATAATATTTCGTTTTCAGGAAAATATAAACGTTTTCTATAATTAGGGTATTTTCTCTTTGCGTTACGTAAAAGTACAAATATTTGAACTTCGGGTGTCATATGCAAGCAACATAGTGGTGTGTCAGGAAAGGGATTTGCAGTTTTATTTTGAAAGAAACACAAAAGTAGTACCAAAAATGGTAAAGAATAAGGTACTTGATATCAACCATAGGGATCCCGGTTTGGGATCTCTATGAAAGATGTGCCTGCACTGCAGTTTGAGCTGAATTTCGTGAAAATATGTTAAATAGTTATGAAGATAGATACCAAAACAGATTATAATACACAACAATTCGTAACAATTCAATATGTAACTATTGACATATGATATATTGTCAGAAGTTTGCCAACCAAAAGTTTTACGTGAAATAAGAAAATTATAAGAAAAGTGAATAACTCAGTGGTAATTCGAATCAATTTTTGACATAAGGTGTGCGTCACGTGATCACATCGAAAAGGTAAAGGTTAAAGTCGGTCATGTAGGATATATCTTACTATCTTCATCATTTTATAATTTTTCTGCTAATTTGTGCCTTTCGTGTCTATCCTGATGTGTAGAATGTGAAAACAGCATATTTTGTTCTGACATCGAAATATATATACAGGGTGCAGCAAAATTAACCGTTGCAGAAGACAAGATAATATTTCGTTTTCAGGAAAATATAAACGTTTTCTATAATTAGCGTATTTTCTCTTTGTGTTACGTAAAAATACACATATTTGAACTTCGGATGTCATATGCAAGCAACATAGTGGTGTTTCAGGGAAGGGGTGTGCAGTGAAATATGCGTTATTTTGATAAAAACACAAAAGTAGTACCAAAAATGGTAAAGAATAAGGTACTTGATATCAACCATAGGGATCCCTGTTTGGGATCTCTATGAAAGATGTTCCTGCACTGCAGTTTGAGCTTTATTTCGTGAAAATATGTTAAATATTTCGGAAGATATAGATCAAAACAGATTATAATACACAACAATTCGTAACAATTCAATATGTACATATTGACATATAATATATTGTCAGAAGGTTGCTAACCGACAGTTTTACGTGAAATAAAAAAATATATAAGAAAAGTGAATAACTCAGTGGTAATTCGAATCAATTTTTGAAAGAAGGTGCGCGTCATGTGATCTCATTGAAAAGGTAAGGGTTAAAGTCCTTCATGTATTATATATCTTGCTTATTTCATCATTTTATAATTTTAATGCTAATTTGTGCCTTTCGTATCTATCCTGATGTGTAGAATGTGAAAACAGCATATTTTGTTCTGACATCGAAATATATATACAGGGTGCAGCAAAATTAACCGCTGCAGAAGACAAGATAATATTTCGTTTTCAGGAAAATATAAACGTTTTCTATAATTAGGGTATTTTCTCTTTGCGTTACGTAAAAGTACACATATTTGAACTTTGGGTGTCATATGCAAGCAACATAGTGGTGTGTCAGGAAAGGGATTTGCAGTTTTATTTTGAAAAAAACACAAAAGTAGTACCAAAAATGGTAAAGAATAAGGTACTTGATATCAACCATAGGGATCCCGGTTTGGGATCTCTATGAAAGATGTGCCTGCACTGCAGTTTGAGCTTTATTTCGTGAAAATATGTTAAATAGTTCGGAAGATATAGATCAAAACAGATTGTAATACACAACAATTCGTAACAATTCAATATGTAAGTATCGACATATGATATATTGTCAGAATGTTGCCAACCGACAGTTTTACGTGAAATAAAAAAATATATAAGAAAAGTGAATAACTCAGTGATAATTCGAATCAATTTTTGAAAGAAGGTGCGCGTCATGTGATCTCATTGAAAAGGTAAGGGTTAAAATCCTTCTTGTATTATATATCTTGCTTACTTCATCATTTTATAATTTTTCTGCTAATTTTTGCCTTTCGTCTCTATCCTGATGTGTAGAATGTGAAAACAGCATATTTTGTTCTGACATCGAAATATATATACAGGGTGCAGCAAAATTAACCGTTGCAGAAGACAAGATAATATTTCGTTTTCAGGAAAATATAAACGTTTTCTATAATTAGGGTATTTTCTCTTTGTGTTACGTAAAAATACACATATTTTAACTTCGGGTGTCATATGCAAGCAACATAGTGGTGTGTCAGGGACGGGGTGTGCAGTGAAATATGCGTTATTTTGATAAAAACACAAAAGTAGTACCAAAAATGGTAAAGAATAAGGTACTTGATATCAACCATAGGGATCCCGGTTTAGGATCTCTATGAAAGATGTGCCTGCACTGCAGTTTGAGCTGAATTTCGTGAAGATATGTTAAATAGTTATGAAGATAGATACCAAAACAGATTATAATACACAACAATTCGTAACAATTCAATATGTAACTATTGACATATGATATATTGTCAGAAGGTTGCCAACCAATAGTTTTACGTGAAATAAGAAAATTATAAGAAAAGTGAATAACTCAGTGGTAATTGGAATCAATTTTTGACAGTAGGTGTGCGTCACGTGATCTCATCGAAAAGGTAAAGGTTAAAGTCGGTCATGTAGGATATATCTTACTACCTTCATCATTTTGTAATTTTTCTGCTAATTTGTGCCTTTCGTATCTATCCTGATGTGTAGAGTGTGAAAACAGCATATTTTGTTCTGACATCGAAATATATATACAGGGTGCAGCAAAATTAACCGTTGCAGAAGACAAGATAATATTTCGTTTTCAGGAAAATATAAACGTTTTCTATAATTAGGGTATTTTCTCTTTGTGTTACGTAAAAATACACATATTTGAACTTCGGATGTCATATGCAAGCACCATAGTGGTGTTTCAGGGAAGGGGTGTGCAGTGAAATATGCGTTATTTTGATAAAAACACAAAAGTAGTACCAAAAATGGTAAAGAATAAGGTACTTGATATCAACCATAGGGATCCCGGTTTGGGATCTCTATGAAAGATGTGCCTGCACAGCAGTTTGAGCTTTATTTCGTGAAAATATGTTAAATAGTTCGGAAGATATAGATCAAATTAGATTATAATACACAACAATTCGTAACAATTCAATATGTACATATTGACATATGATATATTGTCAGAAGGTTGCTAACCGACAGTTTTACGTGAAATAAAAAAATATAAGAAAAGTGAATAACTGAGTGGTAATTGGAATCAATTTTTGACCGAAGGTGCGCGTCATGTGATCTCATTGAAAAGGTAAGGTTTAAAGTCGTTCATGTATTATATATCTTGCTTACTTCATCATTTTATAATTTTTCTGCTAATTTGTGCCTTTCGTATCTATCCTGATGTGCTGAATATGAAATCAGCATATTTTGTTTTGACATCGAAATATATATACAGGGTGCAGCAAAATTAACCGCTGCAGAAGACAAGATAATATTTCGTTTTCAGGAAAATATAAACGTTTTCTATAATTAGGGTATTTTCACTTTGCGTTACGTAAAAGTACACATATTTGAACTTTGGGTGTCATATGCAAGCAACATAGTGGTGTGTCAGGAAAGGGATTTGCAGTTATATTTTGAAAAAAACACAAAAGTAGTACCAAAAATGGTAAAGAACAAGGTACTTGATATCAACCATAGGGATCCCGGTTTGGGATCTCTATGAAAGATGTGCCTGCACTGCAGTTTGAGCTTTATTTCGTGAAAATATGTTAAATACTTCGGAAGATATAGATCAAAACAGATTGTAATACACAACAATTCGTAACAATTCAATATGTAAGTATCGACATATGATATATTGTCAGAAGGTTGCCAACCGACAGTTTTACGTGAAATAAAAAAATATATAAGAAAAGTGAATAACTCAGTGGTAATTCGAATCAATTTTTGAAAGAAGGTGCGCGTCATGTGATCTCATTGAAAAGGTAAGGGTTAAAATCCTTCTTGTATTATATATCTTGCTTACTTCATCATTTTATAATTTTTCTGCTAATTTTTGCCTTTCGTGTCTATCCTGATGTGTAGAATGTGAAAACAGCATATTTTGTTCTGACATCGAAATATATATACAGGGTGCAGCAAAATTAACCGTTGCAGAAGACAAGATAATATTTCGTTTTCAGGAAAATATAAACGTTTTCTATAATTAGGGTATTTTCTCTTTGTGTTACGTAAAAATACACATATTTTAACTTCGGGTGTCATATGCAAGCAACATAGTGGTGTGTCAGGGACGGGGTGTGCAGTGAAATATGCGTTATTTTGATAAAAACACAAAAGTAGTACCAAAAATGGTAAAGAATAAGGTACTTGATATCAACCATAGGGATCCCGGTTTGGGATCTCTATGAAAGATGTGCCTGCACTGCAGTTTGAGCTGAATTTCGTGAAGATATGTTAAATAGTTATGAAGATAGATACCAAAACAGATTATAATACACAAAAATTCGTAACAATTCAATATGTAACTATTGACATATGATATATTGTCAGAAGGTTGCCAACCAATAGTTTTACGTGAAATAAGAAAATTATAAGAAAAGTGAATAACTCAGTGGTATTTGGAATCAATTTTTGACAGTAGGTGTGCGTCACGTGATCTCATCGAAAAGGTAAAGGTTAAAGTCGGTCATGTAGGATATATCTTACTACCTTCATCATTTTGTAATTTTTCTGCTAATTTGTGCCTTTCGTATCTATCCTGATGTGTAGAGTGTGAAAACAGCATATTTTGTTCTGACATCGAAATATATATACAGGGTGCAGCAAAATTAACCTTTGCAGAAGACAAGATAATATTTCGTTTTCAGGAAAATATAAACGTTTTCTATAATTAGGGTATTTTCTCTTTGTGTTACGTAAAAATACACATATTTGAACTTCGGATGTCATATGCAAACACCATAGTGGTGTTTCAGGGAAGGGGTGTGCAGTGAAATATGCGTTATTTTGATAAAAACACAAAAGTAGTACCAAAAATGGTAAAGAATAAGGTACTTGATATCAACCATAGGGATCCCGGTTTGGGATCTCTATGAAAGATGTTCCTGCACTGCAGTTTGAGCTTTATTTCGTGAAAATATGTTAAATAGTTCGGAAGATATAGATCAAAACAGATTATAATACACAACAATTCGTAACAATTCAATATGTACATATTGACATATGATATATTGTCAGAAGGTTGCTAACCGACAGTTTTACGTGAAATAAAAAAATATATAAGAAAAGTGAATAACTCAGTGGTAATTCGAATCAATTTTTGAAAGAAGGTGCGCGTCATGTGATCTCATTGAAAAGGTAAGGGTTAAAGTCCTTCATGTATTATATATCTTGCTTATTTCATCATTTTATAATTTTAATGCTAATTTGTGCCTTTCGTATCTATCCTGATGTGTAGAATGTGAAAACAGCATATTTTGTTCTGACATCTAAATATATATACAGGGTGCAGCAAAATTAACCGTTGCAGAAGACAAGATAATATTTCGTTTTCAGGAAAATATAAACGTTTTCTATAATTAGGGTATTTTCTATTTGTGTTACGTAAAAATACACATATTTGAACTTCGGATGTCATATGCAAGCAACATAGTGGTGTGTCAGGGAAGGGGTGTGCAGTGAAATATGCGTTATTTTGATAAAAACACAAAAGTAGTACCAAAAATGGTAAAGAATAAGGTACTTGATATCAACCATAAAGATTCCGGTTTGGGGTGTCTATGAAAGATGTGCCTGCACTGCAGTTTGAGCTGAATTTCGTGAAAATATGTTAAATAGTTATGAAGATAGATACCAAAACAGATTATAATACACAACAATTCGTAACAATTCAATATGTAACTATTGACATATGATATATTGTCAGAAGGTTGCCAACCAATAGTTTTACGTGAAATAAGAAAATTGTAAGAAAAGTGAATAACTCAGTGGTATTTCGAATCAATTTTTGACAGAAGGTGTGCGTCACGTGATCTCATCGAAAAGGTAAAGGTTAAAGTCGGTCATGTAGGATATATCTTACTACCTTCATCATTTTATAATTTTTCTGCTAATTTGTGCCTTTCGTATCTATCCTGATGTGTAGAATGTGAAAACAGCATATTTTGTTCTGACATCGAAATATATATACAGGGTGCAGCAAAATTAACCGTTGCAGAAGACAAGATAATATTTCGTTTTCAGAAAAATATAAACGTTTTCTATAATTAGGGTATTTTCTCTTTGTGTTACGTAAAAATACACATATTTGAACTTCGGATGTCATATGCAAGCAACATAGTGGTGTTTCAGGGAAGGGGTGTGCAGTGAAATATGCGTTATTTTGATAAAAACACATAAGTAGTACCAAAAATGGTAAAGAATAAGGTACTTGATATCAACCATAGGGATCCCGTTTTGGGATCTCTATGAAAGATGCCCTGCACAGCAGTTTGAGCTTTATTTCGTGAAAATATGTTAAATAGTTCGGAAGATATAGATCAAATTAGATTATAATACACAACAATTCGTAACAATTCAATATGTACATATTGACATATGATATATTGTCAGAAGGTTGCTAACCGACAGTTTTACGTGAAATAAAAAAATATAAGAAAAGTGAATAACTGAGTGGTAATTGGAATCAATTTTTGACCGAAGGTGCGCGTCATGTGATCTCATTGAAAAGGTAAGGTTTAAAGTCGTTCATGTATTATATATCTTGCTTACTTCATCATTTTATAATTTTTCTCCTAATTTGTGCCTTTCGTATCTATCCTGATGTGTTGAATATGAAAACAGCATATTTTGTTCTGACATCGAAATATATATACAGGGTGCAGCAAAATTAACCGCTGCAGAAGACAAGATAATATTTCGTTTTCAGGAAAATATAAACGTTTTCTATAATTAGGGTATTTTCTCTTTGCGTTACGTAAAAGTACAAATATTTGAACTTCGGGTGTCATATGCAAGCAACATAGTGGTGTGTCAGGAAAGGGATTTGCAGTTTTATTTTGAAAGAAACACAAAAGTAGTACCAAAAATGGTAAAGAATAAGGTACTTGATATCAACCATAGGGATCCCGGTTTGGGATCTCTATGAAAGATGTGCCTGCACTGCAGTTTGAGCTGAATTTCGTGAAAATATGTTAAATAGTTATGAAGATAGATACCAAAACAGATTATAATACACAACAATTCGTAACAATTCAATATGTAACTATTGACATATGATATATTGTCAGAAGTTTGCCAACCAAAAGTTTTACGTGAAATAAGAAAATTATAAGAAAAGTGAATAACTCAGTGGTAATTCGAATCAATTTTTGACATAAGGTGTGCGTCACGTGATCACATCGAAAAGGTAAAGGTTAAAGTCGGTCATGTAGGATATATCTTACTATCTTCATCATTTTATAATTTTTCTGCTAATTTGTGCCTTTCGTGTCTATCCTGATGTGTAGAATGTGAAAACAGCATATTTTGTTCTGACATCGAAATATATATACAGGGTGCAGCAAAATTAACCGTTGCAGAAGACAAGATAATATTTCGTTTTCAGGAAAATATAAACGTTTTCTATAATTAGCGTATTTTCTCTTTGTGTTACGTAAAAATACACATATTTGAACTTCGGATGTCATATGCAAGCAACATAGTGGTGTTTCAGGGAAGGGGTGTGCAGTGAAATATGCGTTATTTTGATAAAAACACATAAGTAGTACCAAAAATGGTAAAGAATAAGGTACTTGATATCAACCATAGGGATCCCGGTTTGGGATCTCTATGAAAGATGTGCCTCCACTGCTGTTTGAGCTTTTTTTCGTGAAAATATGTTAAATAGTTCGGAAGATATAGATCAAAACAGATTATAATACACAACAATTCGTTACAATTCAATATGTACATATTGACATATGATATATTGTGAGAAGGTTGCTAACCGACAGTTTTACGTGAAATAAAAAAGTATAAGAAAAGTGAATAACTGAGTGGTAATTGGAATCAATTTTTGACCGAAGGTGCGCGTCATGTGATCTCATTGAAAAGGTAACGTTTAAAGTCGTTCATGTATTATATATCTTGCTTACTTCATCATCTTATTATTTTTCTGCTAATTTGTGCCTTTCGTATCTCTCCTGATGTGCTGAATATGAAAACAGCATATTTTGTTTTGACATCGAAATATATATACAGGGTGCAGCAAAATTAACCGCTGCAGAAGACAAGATAATATTTCGTTTTCAGGAAAATATAAACGTTTTCTATAATTAGGGTATTTTCTCTTTGCGTTACGTAAAGGTACACATATTTGAACTTTGGGTGTCATATGCAAGCAACATAGTGGTGTGTCAGGAAAGGGATTTGCAGTTTTATTTTGAAAAAAACACAAAAGTAGTACCAAAAATGGTAAAGAATAAGGTACTTGATATCAACCATAAAGATTCCGGTTTGGAGTGTCTATGAAAGATGTGCCTGCACTGGAGTTTGAGCTGATTTTCGTGAAAATATGTTAAATAGTTATGAAGATAGATACCAAAACAGATTATAATACACAACAATTCGTAACAATTCAATATGTAACTATTGACATATGATATATTGTCAGAAGGTTGCCAACCGACAGTTTTACGTGAAATAAAAAAATATATAAGAAAAGTGAATAACTCAGTGGTAATTCGAATCAATTTTTGAAAGAAGGTGCGCGTCATGTGATCTCATTGAAAAGGTAAGGGTTAAAATCCTTCATGTATTATATATCTTGCTTACTTCATCATTTTATAATTTTTCTGCTAATTTTTGCCTTTCGTGTCTATCCTGATGTGTAGAATGTGAAAACAGCATATTTTGTTCTGACATCGAAATATATATACAGGGTGCAGCAAAATTAACCGTTGCAGAAGACAAGATAATATTTCGTTTTCAGGAAAATATAAACGTTTTCTATAATTAGGGTATTTTCTCTTTGTGTTACGTAAAAATACACATATTTTAACTTCGGGTGTCATATGCAAGCAACATAGTGGTGTGTCAGGGACGGGGTGTGCAGTGAAATATGCGTTATTTTGAAAAAAAACACAAAAGTAGTACCAAAAATGGTAAAGAATAAGGTACCTGATATCAACCATAGGGATCCCGGTTTGGGATCTCTATGAAAGATGTGCCTGCACTGCAGTTTGAGCTGAATTTCGTGAAGATATGTTAAATAGTTATGAAGATAGATACCAAAACAGATTATAATACACAACAATTCGTAACAATTCAATATGTAACTATTGACATATGATATATTGTCAGAAGGTTGCCAACCAATAGTTTTACGTGAAATAAGAAAATTATAAGAAAAGTGAATAACTCAGTGGTAATTGGAATCAATTTTTGACAGTAGGTGTGCGTCACGTGATCTCATCGAAAAGGTAAAGGTTAAAGTCGGTCATGTAGGATATATCTTACTACCTTCATCATTTTGTAATTTTTCTGCTAATTTGTGCCTTTCGTATCTATCCTGATGTGTAGAGTGTGAAAACAGCATATTTTGTTTTGACATCGAAATATATATACAGGGTGCAGCAAAATTAACCGTTGCAGAAGACAAGATAATATTTCGTTTTCAGGAAAATATAAACGTTTTCTATAATTATTGTATTTTCTCTTTGTGTTACGTAAAAATACACATATTTGAACTTCGGATGTCATATGCAAGCACCATAGTGGTGTTTCAGGGAAGGGGTGTGCAGTAAAATATGCGTTATTTTGATAAAAACACAAAAGTAGTACCAAAAATGGTAAAGAATAAGGTATTTGATATCAACCATAGGGATCCCGGTTTGGGATCTCTATGAAAGATGTGCCTGCACTGCAGTTTGAGCTTTATTTCGTGAAAATATGTTAAATAGTTCGGAAGATATAGATCAAAACAGATTATAATACACAACAATTCGTAACAATTCAATATGTACATATTGACATATGATATATTGTCAGAAGGTTGCTAACCGACAGTTTTACGTGAAATAAAAAAATATATAAGAAAAGTGAATAACTCAGTGGTAATTCGTATCAATTTTTGAAAGAAGGTGCGCGTCATGTGATCTCATTGAAAAGGTAAGGGTTAAAGTCCTTCATGTATTATATATCTTGCTTACTTCATCATTTTATAATTTTTCTGCTAATTTGTGCCTTTCGTATCTATCCTGATGTGTAGAATGTGAAAACAGCATATTTTGTTCTGACATCGAAATATATATACAGGGTGCAGCAAAATTAACCGTTGCAGAAGACAAGATAATATTTCGTTTTCAGGAAAATATAAACGTTTTCTATAATTAGGGTATTTTCTCTTTGTGTTACGTAAAAATACACATATTTGAACTTCGGATGTCATATGCAAGCAACATAGTGGTGTGTCAGGGAAGGGGTGTGCAGTGAAATATGCGTTATTTTGATAAAAACACAAAAGTAGTACCAAAAATGGTAATGAATAAGGTACTTGATATCAACCATAGGGATTCCGGTTTGGGGTGTCTATGAGAGATGTGCCTGCACTGCAGTTTGAGCTGAATTTCGTGAAAATATGTTAAATAGTTATGAAGATAGATACCAAAACAGATTATAATACACAACAATTCGTAACAATTCAATATGTAACTATTGACATATGATATATTGTCAGAAGTTTGCCAACCAAAAGTTTTACGTGAAATAAGAAAATTATAAGAAAAGTGAATAACTCAGTGGTAATTCGAATCAATTTTTGACATAAGGTGTGCGTCACGTGATCACATCGAAAAGGTAAAGGTTAAAGTCGGTCACGTAGGATATATCTTACTATCTTCATCATTTTATATTTTTTCTGCTAATTTGTGCCTTTCGTGTCTATCCTGATGTGTAGAATGTGAAAACAGCATATTTTGTTCTGACATCGAAATATATATACAGGGTGCAGCAAAATTAACCGTTGCAGAAGACAAGATAATATTTCGTTTTCAGGAAAATATAAACGTTTTCTATAATTAGCGTATTTTCTCTTTGTGTTACGTAAAAATACACATATTTGAACTTCGGATGTCATATGCAAGCAACATAGTGGTGTTTCAGGGAAGGGGTGTGCAGTGAAATATGCGTTATTTTGATAAAAACACAAAAGTAGTACCAAAAATGGTAAAGAATAAGGTACTTGATATCAACCATAGGGATCCCGGTTTGGGATCTCTATGAAAGATGTGCCTCCACTGCTGTTTGAGCTTTTTTTCGTGAAAATATGTTAAATAGTTCGGAAGATATAGATCAAAACAGATTATAATACACAACAATTCTTTACAATTCAATATGTACATATTGACATATGATATATTGTGAGAAGGTTGCTAACCGACAGTTTTACGTGAAATAAAAAAGTATAAGAAAAGTGAATAACTGAGTGGTAATTGGAATCAATTTTTGACCGAAGGTGCGCGTCATGTGATCTCATTGAAAAGGTAACGTTTAAAGTCGTTCATGTATTATATATCTTGCTTACTTCATCATTTTATTATTTTTCTGCTAATTTGTGCCTTTCGTATCTCTCCTGATGTGCTGAATATGAAAACAGCATATTTTGTTTTGACATCGAAATATATATACAGGGTGCAGCAAAATTAACCGCTGCAGAAGACAAGATAATATTTCGTTTTCAGGAAAATATAAACGTTTTCTATAATTAGGGTATTTTCTCTTTGCGTTACGTAAAAGTACACATATTTGAACTTTGGGTGTCATATGCAAGCAACATAGTGGTGTGTCAGGAAAGGGATTTGCAGTTTTATTTTGAAAAAAACACAAAAGTAGTACCAAAAATGGTAAAGAATAAGGTACTTGATATCAACCATAAAGATTCCGGTTTGGAGTGTCTATGAAAGATGTGCCTGCACTGGAGTTTGAGCTGATTTTCGTGAAAATATGTTAAATAGTTGTGAAGATAGATACCAAAACAGATTATAATACACAACAATTCGTAACAATTCAATATGTAACTATTGACATATGATATATTGTCAGAAGGTTGCCAACCGACAGTTTTACGTGAAATAAAAAAATATATAAGAAAAGTGAATAACTCAGTGGTAATTCGAATCAATTTTTGAAAGAAGGTGCGCGTCATGTGATCTCATTGAAAAGGTAAGGGTTAAAATCCTTCATGTATTATATATCTTGCTTACTTCATCATTTTATAATTTTTCTGCTAATTTTTGCCTTTCGTGTCTATCCTGATGTGTAGAATGTGAAAACAGCATATTTTGTTCTGACATCGAAATATATATACAGGGTGCAGCAAAATTAACCGTTGCAGAAGACAAGATAATATTTCGTTTTCAGGAAAATATAAACGTTTTCTATAATTAGGGTATTTTCTCTTTGTGTTACGTAAAAATACACATATTTTAACTTCGGGTGTCATATGCAAGCAACATAGTGGTGTGTCAGGGACGGGGTGTGCAGTGAAATATGCGTTATTTTGAAAAAAAACACAAAAGTAGTACCAAAAATGGTAAAGAATAAGGTACCTGATATCAACCATAGGGATCCCGGTTTGGGATCTCTATGAAAGATGTGCCTGCACTGCAGTTTGAGCTGAATTTCGTGAAGATATGTTAAATAGTTATGAAGATAGATACCAAAACAGATTATAATACACAACAATTCGTAACAATTCAATATGTAACTATTGACATATGATATATTGTCAGAAGGTTGCCAACCAATAGTTTTACGTGAAATAAGAAAATTATAAGAAAAGTGAATAACTCAGTGGTAATTGGAATCAATTTTTGACAGTAGGTGTGCGTCACGTGATCTCATCGAAAAGGTAAAGGTTAAAGTCGGTCATGTAGGATATATCTTACTACCTTCATCATTTTGTAATTTTTCTGCTAATTTGTGCCTTTCGTATCTATCCTGATGTGTAGAGTGTGAAAACAGCATATTTTGTTCTGACATCGAAATATATATACAGGGTGCAGCAAAATTAACCGTTGCAGAAGACAAGATAATATTTCGTTTTCAGGAAAATATAAACGTTTTCTATAATTATTGTATTTTCTCTTTGTGTTACGTAAAAATACACATATTTGAACTTCGGATGTCATATGCAAGCACCATAGTGGTGTTTCAGGGAAGGGGTGTGCAGTAAAATATGCGTTATTTTGATAAAAACACAAAAGTAGTACCAAAAATGGTAAAGAATAAGGTATTTGATATCAACCATAGCGATCCCGGTTTGGGATCTCTATGAAAGATGTGCCTGCACTGCAGTTTGAGCTTTATTTCGTGAAAATATGTTAAATAGTTCGGAAGATATAGATCAAAACAGATTATAATACACAACAATTCGTAACAATTCAATATGTACATATTGACATATGATATATTGTCAGAAGGTTGCTAACCGACAGTTTTACGTGAAATAAAAAAATATATAAGAAAAGTGAATAACTCAGTGGTAATTCGTATCAATTTTTGAAAGAAGGTGCGCGTCATGTGATCTCATTGAAAAGGTAAGGGTTAAAGTCCTTCATGTATTATATATCTTGCTTACTTCATCATTTTATAATTTTTCTGCTAATTTGTGCCTTTCGTATCTATCCTGATGTGTAGAATGTGAAAACAGCATATTTTGTTCTGACATCGAAATATATATACAGGGTGCAGCAAAATTAACCGTTGCAGAAGACAAGATAATATTTCGTTTTCAGGAAAATATAAACGTTTTCTATAATTAGGGTATTTTCTCTTTGTGTTACGTAAAAATACACATATTTGAACTTCGGATGTCATATGCAAGCAACATAGTGGTGTGTCAGGGAAGGGGTGTGCAGTGAAATATGCGTTATTTTGATAAAAACACAAAAGTAGTACCAAAAATGGTAATGAATAAGGTACTTGATATCAACCATAGGGATTCCGGTTTGGGGTGTCTATGAGAGATGTGCCTGCACTGCAGTTTGAGCTGAATTTCGTGAAAATATGTTAAATAGTTATGAAGATAGATACCAAAACAGATTATAATACACAACAATTCGTAACAATTCAATATGTAACTATTGACATATGATATATTGTCAGAAGTTTGCCAACCAAAAGTTTTACGTGAAATAAGAAAATTATAAGAAAAGTGAATAACTCAGTGGTAATTCGAATCAATTTTTGACATAAGGTGTGCGTCACGTGATCACATCGAAAAGGTAAAGGTTAAAGTCGGTCACGTAGGATATATCTTACTATCTTCATCATTTTATATTTTTTCTGCTAATTTGTGCCTTTCGTGTCTATCCTGATGTGTAGAATGTGAAAACAGCATATTTTGTTCTGACATCGAAATATATATACAGGGTGCAGCAAAATTAACCGTTGCAGAAGACAAGATAATATTTCGTTTTCAGGAAAATATAAACGTTTTCTATAATTAGCGTATTTTCTCTTTGTGTTACGTAAAAATACACATATTTGAACTTCGGATGTCATATGCAAGCAACATAGTGGTGTTTCAGGGAAGGGGTGTGCAGTGAAATATGCGTTATTTTGATAAAAACACAAAAGTAGTACCAAAAATGGTAAAGAATAAGGTACTTGATATCAACCATAGGGATCCCGGTTTGGGATCTCTATGAAAGATGTGCCTCCACTGCTGTTTGAGCTTTTTTTCGTGAAAATATGTTAAATAGTTCGGAAGATATAGATCAAAACAGATTATAATACACAACAATTCGTTACAATTCAATATGTACATATTGACATATGATATATTGTGAGAAGGTTGCTAACCGACAGTTTTACGTGAAATAAAAAAGTATAAGAAAAGTGAATAACTGAGTGGTAATTGGAATCAATTTTTGACCGAAGGTGCGCGTCATGTGATCTCATTGAAAAGGTAACGTTTAAAGTCGTTCATGTATTATATATCTTGCTTACTTCATCATTTTATTATTTTTCTGCTAATTTGTGCCTTTCGTATCTCTCCTGATGTGCTGAATATGAAAACAGCATATTTTGTTTTGACATCGAAATATATATACAGGGTGCAGCAAAATTAACCGCTGCAGAAGACAAGATAATATTTCGTTTTCAGGAAAATATAAACGTTTTCTATAATTAGGGTATTTTCTCTTTGCGTTACGTAAAAGTACACATATTTGAACTTTGGGTGTCATATGCAAGCAACATAGTGGTGTGTCAGGAAAGGGATTTGCAGTTTTATTTTGAAAAAAAAAACACAAAAGTAGTACCAAAAATGGTAAAGAATAAGGTACTTGATATCAACCATAAAGATTCCGGTTTGGAGTGTCTATGAAAGATGTGCCTGCACTGCAGTTTGAGCTGATTTTCGTGAAAATATGTTAAATAGTTATGAAGATAGATACCAAAACAGATTATAATACACAACAATTCGTAACAATTCAATATGTAACTATTGACATATGATATATTGTCAGAAGGTTGCCAACCGACAGTTTTACGTGAAATAAAAAAATATATAAGAAAAGTGAATAACTCAGTGGTAATTCGAATCAATTTTTGAAAGAAGGTGCGCGTCATGTGATCTCATTGAAAAGGTAAGGGTTAAAGTCCTTCATGTATTATATATCTTGCTTACTTCATCATTTTATAATTTTTCTGCTAATTTGTGCCTTTCGTGTCTATCCTGATGTGTAGAATGTGAAAACAGCATATTTTGTTCTGACATCGAAATATATATACAGGGTGCAGCAAAATTAACCGTTGCAGAAGACAAGATAATATTTCGTTTTCAGGAAAATATAAACGTTTTCTATAATTAGGGTATTTTCTCTTTGTGTTACGTAAAAATACACATATTTGAACTTCGGATGTCATATGCAAGCACCATAGTGGTGTTTCAGGGAAGGGGTGTGCAGTAAAATATGCGTTATTTTGATAAAAACACAAAAGTAGTACCAAAAATGGTAAAGAATAAGGTATTTGATATCAACCATAGGGATCCCGGTTTGGGATCTCTATGAAAGATGTGCCTGCACTGCAGTTTGAGCTGAATTTCGTGAAAATATGTTAAATAGTTATGAAGATAGATACCAAAACAGATTATAATACACAACAATTCGTAACAATTCAATATGTACATATTGACATATGATATATTGTCAGAAGGTTGCTAACCGACAGTTTTACGTGAAATAAAAAAATATATAAGAAAAGTGAATAACTCAGTGGTAATTCGTATCAATTTTTGAAAGAAGGTGCGCGTCATGTGATCTCATTGAAAAGGTAAGGGTTAAAGTCCTTCATGTATTATATATCTTACTACCTTCATCATTTTGTAATTTTTCTGCTAATTTGTGCCTTTCGTATCTATCCTGATGTGTAGAGTGTGAAAACAGCATATTTTGTTCTGACATCGAAATATATTTACAGGGTGCAGCAAAATTAACCGTTGCAGAAGACAAGATAATATTTCGTTTTCAGGAAAATATAAACGTTTTCTATAATTAGGGTATTTTCTCTTTGTGTTACGTAAAAATACACATATTTGAACTTCGGATGTCATATGCAAGCACCATAGTGGTGTTTCAGGGAAGGGGTGTGCAGTAAAATATGCGTTATTTTGATAAAAACACAAAAGTAGTACCAAAAATGGTAAAGAATAAGGTATTTGATATCAACCATAGGGATCCCGGTTTGGGATCTCTATGAAAGATGTGCCTGCACTGCAGTTTGAGCTGAATTTCGTGAAAATATGTTAAATAGTTATGAAGATAGATACCAAAACAGATTATAATACACAACAATTCGTAACAATTCAATATGTACATATTGACATATGATATATTGTCAGAAGGTTGCTAACCGACAGTTTTACGTGAAATAAAAAAATATATAAGAAAAGTGAATAACTCAGTGGTAATTCGTATCAATTTTTGAAAGAAGGTGCGCGTCATGTGATCTCATTGAAAAGGTAAGGGTTAAAGTCCTTCATGTATTATATATCTTGCTTACTTCATCATTTTATAATTTTTCTGCTAATTTGTGCCTTTCGTATCTATCCTGATGTTTAGAATGTGAAAACAGCATATTTTGTTCTGACATCGAAATATATATACAGGGTGCAGCAAAAAAACCGTTGCAGAAGACAAGATAATATTTCGTTTTCAGGAAAATATAAACGTTTTCTATAATTAGGGTATTTTCTCTTTGTGTTACGTAAAAATACACATATTTTAACTTCGGGTGTCATATGCAAGCAACATAGTGGTGTGTCAGGGAAGGGGTGTGCAGTGAAATATGCGTTATTTTGATAAAAACACAAAAGTAGTACCAAAAATGGTAAAGAATAAGGTACTTGATATCAACCATAGGGATTCCGGTTTGGGGTGTCTATGAAAGATGTGCCTGCACTGCAGTTTGAACTGAATTTCGTGAAAATATGTTAAATAGTTATGAAGATAGATACCAAAACAGATTATAATACACAACAATTCGTAACAATTCAATATGTACATATTGACATATGATATATTGTCAGAAGGTTGCCAACCAATAGTTTTACGTGAAATAAGAAAATTGTAAGAAAAGTGAATAAATCAGTGGTATTTCGAATCAATTTTTGACAGAAGGTGTGCGTCACGTGATCTCATCGAAAAGGTAAAGGTTAAAGTCGGTCATGTAGGATATATTTTACTACCTTCATCATTTTATAATTTTTCTGCTAATTTGTGCCTTTCGTATCTATCCTGATGTGTAGAATGTGAAAACAGCATATTTTGTTCTGACATCGAAATATATATACAGGGTGCAGCAAAATTAACCGTTGCAGAAGACAAGATAATATTTCGTTTTCAGGAAAATATAAACGTTTTCTATAAATAGGGTATTTTCTCTTTGTGTTACGTAAAAATACACATATTTGAACTTCGGATGTCATATGCAAGCAACATAGTGGTGTTTCAGGGAAGGGGTGTGCAGTGAAATATGCGTTATTTTGATAAAAACACATAAGTAGTACCAAAAATGGTAAAGAATAAGATACTTGATATCAACCATAGGGATCCCGGTTTGGGATCTCTATGAAAGATGTGCCTGCACAGCAGTTTGAGCTTTATTTCGTGAAAATATGTTAAATAGTTCGGAAGATATAGATCAAATTAGATTATAATACACAACAATTCGTAACAATTCAATATGTACATATTGACATATGATATATTGTCAGAAGGTTGCTAACCGACAGTTTTACGTGAAATAAAAAAATATCAGAAAAGTGAATAACTGAGTGGTAATTGGAATCAATTTTTGACCGAAGGTGCGCGTCATGTGATCTCATTGAAAAGGTAAGGTTTAAAGCCGTTCATGTATTATATATCTTGCTTACTTCATCATTTTATAATTTTTCTCCTAATTTGTGCCTTTCGTATCTATCCTGATGTGTTGAATATGAAAACAGCATATTTTGTTCTGACATCGAAATATATATACAGGGTGCAGCAAAATTAACCGCTGCAGAAGACAAGATAATATTTCGTTTTCAGGAAAATATAAACGTTTTCTATAATTAGGGTATTTTCTCTTTGCGTTACGTAAAAGTACACATATTTGAACTTCGGGTGTCATATGCAAGCAACATAGTGGTGTGTCAGGAAAGGGATTTGCAGTTTTATTTTGAAAAAAACACAAAAGTAGTACCAAAAATGGTAAAGAATAAGGTACTTGATATCAACCATAGGGATCCCGGTTTGGGATCTCTATGAAAGATGTGCCTGCACTGCAGTTTGAGCTTTATTTCGTGAAAATATGTTAAATAGTTCGGAAGATATAGATCAAAACAGATTATAATACACAACAATTCGTAACAATTCAATATGTACATATTGACATATGATATATTGTCAGAAGGTTTCTAACCGACAGTTTTACGTGAAATAAAAAAATATATAAGAAAAGTGAATAACTCAGTGGTAATTCGAATCAATTTTTGAAAGAAGGTGCGCGTCATGTGATCTCATTGAAAAGGTAAGGGTTAAAGTCCTTCATGTATTATATATCTTGCTTACTTCATCATTTTATAATTTTTCTGCTAATTTGTGCCTTTCGTGTCTATCCTGATGTGTAGAATGTGAAAACAGCATATTTTGTTCTGACATCGAAATATATATACAGTGTGCAGCAAAATTAACCGTTGCAGAAGACAAGATAATATTTCGTTTTCAGGAAAATATAAACGTTTTCTATAATTGGTGTATTTTCTCTTTGTGTTACGTAAAAATACACATATTTGAACTTCGGGTGTCATATGCAAGCAACATAGTGGTGTGTCAGGGAAGGGGTGTGCAGTGAAATATGCGTTATTTTGAAAAAAACACAAAAGTAGTACCAAAAATGGTAAAGAATAAGGTACTTGATATCAACCATAGGGATTCCGGTTTGGGGTGTCTATGAAAGATGTGCCTGCACTGCAGTTTGAGCTGAATTTCGTGAAAATATGTTAAATAGTTATGAAGATAGATACCAAAACAGATTATAATAAACAACAATTCGTAACAATTCAATATATAACTATTGACATATGATATATTGTCAGAAGGTTGCCAACCAATAGTTTTACGTGAAATAAGAAAATTAAAAGAAAAGTGAATAACTCAGTGGTATTTCGAATCAATTTTTGACAGAAGGTGTGCGTCACGTGATCTCATCGAAAAGGTAAAGGTTAAAGTCGGTCATGTAGGATATATCTTACTACCTTCATCATTTTATAATTTTTCTGCTAATTTGTGCCTTTCGTATCTATCCTGATGTGTAGAATGTGAAAACAGCATATTTTGTTCTGACATCGAAATATATATACAGGGTGCAGCAAAATTAACCGTTAAAGAAGACAAGATAATATTTCGTTTTCAGGAAAATATAAACGTTTTCTATAATTAGGGTATTTTCTCTTTGTGTTACGTAAAAATACACATATTTGAACTTCGGATGTCATATGCAAGCAACATAGTGGTGTTTCAGGGAAGGGGTGTGCAGTGAAATATGCGTTATTTTGATAAAAACACATAAGTAGTACCAAAAATGGTAATGAATAAGGTACTTGATATCAACCATAGGGATCTCGGTTTGGGATCTCTATGAAAGATGTGCCTGGACTGCAGTTTGAGCTTTATTTCGTGAAAATATGTTAAATAGTTCGGAAGATATAGACCAAAATAGATTGTAATACACAACAATTCGTAACAATTCAATATGTACATATTGACATATGATATATTGTCAGAAGGTTGCTAACCGACAGTTTTACGTGAAATAAAAAAATATAAGAAAAGTGAATAACTGAGTGGTAATTGGAATCAATTTTTGACCGAAGGTGCGCGTCATGTGATCTCATTGAAAAGGTAAGGTTTAAAGTCGTTCATGTATTATATATCTTGCTTACTTCATCATTTTATAATTTTTCTGCTAATTTGTGCCTTTCGTATCTATCCTGATGTGCTGAATATGAAAACAGCATATTTTGTTCTGACATCGAAATATATATACAGGGTGCAGCAAAATTAACCGTTGCAGAAGACAAGATAATATTTCGTTTTCAGGAAAATATAAACGTTTTCTATAATTAGGGTATTTTCTCTTTGCGTTACGTAAAAGTACACATATTTGAACTTCGGGTGTCATATGCAAGCAACATAGTGGTGTGTCAGGAAAGGGATTTGCAGTTTTATTTTGAAAAAAACACAAAAGTAGTACCAAAAATGGTAAAGAATAAGGTACTTGATATCAACCATAGGGATCCCGGTTTGGGATCTCTATGAAAGATGTGCCTG